>NW_006159953.1:303747-310984 GCF_000334495.1 Tupaia belangeri chinensis
TTCGCTATAGGGCGTGTGCGCTCGCCAGACAGACAGAGAGAGACATAGAGACAGAAAGCGAGAAATCGCCCCCCAGGGGGGATGGTCAGGCCGCAATCCCTTCTCCTCCATTCTCCTCTCGGGATCTTGGGCACGCACGCACACGCGCCCGGCGTGAGTTTTAAGGCACCAGGTCCGGGACGCGAACCGCGGTCGACTACGTGGGAGTCCAGTGACATAGCCATTATGCTAACTGCTGGTTCCCAAGAAATGTAAATTTTTGTACACAGTTTCAAGGGACCCATGGACTTCCTAGAATTATATTTAATATTGACAAATATTTTACCAAAAATATAAAATTAAATTTAAATATACATTAAATATTTAATTACACTAAAAAATTTGTATTTATGTTCCACCAAGTAGTTTTCAAAATAAAAAATCATTTTGAAATCAATTAGGGCATAATTTATTTTGTAAGTATGACTAAAGATTGTTTGCTTAAATTAGGGGAGTATTATTGTATATGTGAGACTAAAGATTATATTCAGGTTAAAGACTTTAAATGAGGAAGTGTGATTAGCCAGCTTATTAAGATTATAGTTACACTTCTATTGAAAATATTATTAGTTTTAGTTGAGAATGTTGGCTAATTCCCAAAGTATTTACAAATAGTATACACCTTTGATTAAATTGTGGGGGTGCCATCATTATTTTCACAAAGAATTGAAAATAAATTATTCCCTTTCTAAAGAAAGACCTGTGTGTACTCTCCATGAGAATAACACCATATTTTGTATGACAATTTGGCTCATTTGAAGCGAGTGTGTAATGGCATGCTTGGTGAACGAAGTTGGTTAAGTGTTCAATCTTTTATTTATTTATTTATTTATTTATTTATTTATTGAGAGGTTTTTGCTATAGGGCATGTGTGCTTGCAAGGAAGAGAGAGACAGAGAATCCGAAAGCGAGAAATCACCCCCCCCGGGGGGGGATGGCCACACCGTAATCTTTTCTCTTCCATTCTCCTCTCGGGATCTGGGGCACGCATGCACACGTGCCAGGTGTGAGTTTAAGCCACCAAGTCTGGGTCTCGAACCACAGTTGACTACATGGGAGTCCAGAGACATAGCCATTATGCCAACTGCTTGTCCTGGTAAGTGTCCAATCTATATGAAGTGCTGCACAGCCTCAGGCCAGTAGGAACATGGAGATGCAATCAGAGAGATCCGTAAGGTAGGGGGGGCACCCTAGGGGAATGATTATAACAGCAAATGGTGCTCATGCCTTCTTAAGAACAGTTTTCTCCTTCTGCCAACTTTGGAGGATGTGAGTTTCAGTTTGTTAAAGGAGGTCATAGGCAATTTTAGGCCATCTAAGACATCACTTTTGTTTCATTTGATAGTTCCCATGTTGGGTTTTAGATTCTGCTTATTATGTACAAAAAATGTTACTTTGTATAATGAAAATGAAAATGAGTATCTTTTTAGAAATGGGTGGATAATTCTTGTGAAGTCACTCAATAAAAGTGTCAGAGTCTGGAGACAAAACTGAGGTGAAGCAAGCAGGCAGAAGGAAGTATAGGTGTGACTGTGAAAGAAGCCATCCATGGCTACTGCTGTGTTGTATTATTTAGACTGGATTGGATGGTAGGGTGTTGATCCTTTCAAACGGAGAGGCAGGATCTAAGGTAGAGCAGGATGGATCTGGATGATTTTTTTTTTTCATGCGGACTTTGCTGCAACAAATAAAGACCATTACTTGTCCATATTATAAATGGGACCACACCTGCAATTGTTTTCTGCTGGTGAAAAGCAGGTTAAGAATCTAGAGGCAAAGAGAAAAAATTGTTTTCTTTGTTTTGTTGTTGGAGAAGGAAGGAAGAAATTCTATCAAATATGAAATAGTATTGAACTGTTAGGTCTAAAAAACTGCATCAAAGATAATTTTTATTTTCAAATGACAACACTACAAATGGTCCTCGCTAGAAAATGTACATACTCAGATTGCTTTGTATTTAGCTCTTAGAATGCCTATTGCTATTATGTCCAACCACAGGGGTACAGTGGTAGCACAATGCTTTGCAGTGCCGGAAGCCATATGGAAGACCAGGGTTTGCATCTTTGGTTGACTGTACGTTCTGGATACATGTGCTGTACATTTAGTATACCCATGATCCTGGCTGGCTTTGAAAATTGGGGGGAAGACTGTAGCATGTAATCCTGCTGAGGGTGTTTTTCTGTCTGTTTCTCTTTCATGAAATCGATCAGTGAATAGATATACCTTAAAAATGTCTATTGCTATTACAAAATCAAAATATTTATTTCATTTAAAACTTTCAAGAGCTGGGGCTGGCAGGTGGCATGTTGGTTAAGACTCTGGACTCCCACATGGCCAACTGTGGTCTGAGTCCTGAACCTGGTGGCTTGCTTTCTCACGTTCCTTTTCTCTCTCTTTAGTCTGTCTCTAGTCAAATTAAAATAATAATAATAAATAAAATTAAGTATTTCTTTAAAAAAGAACTAAAGCTTTCAAGAACCTACATTTTGTGCTTAATTCAAGTCTTTTGGTTTCTGACTTCACTCTTTTCCTGGCTACTCTCTTCTCAGTGCCTAATTTACTGCTGATCAGTCTCTTTTCCCCAGGTGAAGTGTCTGATATAAAAACAGTAGAGTCCACAAATTAATTTTCAGCTCTAAGCAATGTTAAGAAGTTCACTGGGAACAAAGGTTCAATGTGCTTGTTAAAATAAAATTTTGGATCATCCTTAGATTTCAATATTCCATTCCCTAGTGTTATAGATAATTAAGAGTTGTATTTATTCTTAAACGAAATTTGCTAGAATATTCCTTTTAAAGTAATAAAAAGAGGCTAAAAATATTCTTATCTTTCCCCAGGCAGGAGACTAATTTTTTTTTTTTTAATGCTTAACTAGTTGAACTTAAATGACACTTGGCTCATGTTATGTCAGAAAGTACAAGTTCCCCACTCTGTCAGTTACTTTACAAAGTAGGTTTTTGAAAAATTTCATATACAAACTGAAGAATACAGAGACATAACCTACCAGATTTATTAAGATATTTATAAAAGCATCTTAAAATAATGTAAATCATACAAACACATCGTCCCTATGGGAAGGAATGGTACAACTAAACTCCCCACCTCAGATGTAATTATGGATATCTTCAAGTCTTCTGGTCCAGATCTATCACAGAATAGATTTAATGGCCAGATATTTAAGTATTCCATTCTCTCTACACCTTATTTAAGTGATGAAGATTTTGTGTAGGGAGTCATAGAAATTCATTGTTATCCTAGGAAAGAAGTGTACATTTCCTGTGAATATCTGGTACTTTTTTTTTTTTTTTTTTTGCTATAGCGTGCATGTGCTCGCCAGAAAGACAGAGAGAGAAAGAGAGACAGAAAGCAAGAAATCACCCTACAGGAGAGATGGCCACACTGCAATCCCTTCTCCTCCATTCTCCTCTCGGGATCTTGGGCACGTATGCACACATGCCTGGTGTGAGTTTAAGCCACCGGGTCCAGGACTCTAACCGTGGTTGACCACATGGGAGTCCAGCGACATAGCCATTACACTAACTGCTGTTCCTTATCTGGTACCTTTTAGCCTGTTCCTATTGAGGCTAAATATGACTTAATGGCTGGGTGCCAGTCATACTTATATTTCATCATTATTTTCCAAGTAGGAAGTTTGTCTCAAAGCCATCATAGTAGAGATATATTTTTTGGTACCAACTTGTAATATGAATTAACTTTGGGAACAAAATATGAATGTTTATTTTGAAGGTTGTTGAAATTACACTTTATTGCTTTCCCACTTATATATTTAGTAAACTGGCTAAAATATGATTAATTTTTTTAAAGGTTTTTTTTTTAAGTGAAAGCTTTGAAATTTCTTAACTTTGAAATCTCAATTACAGAATCCTATTTTTATGCAAATGAGGGAAGCATACCTACTAGAGTTCAAAATTGTATGAAGACAGTGCCTGCATAAAAATCACATTTGTTTATGATACAGAATAAAAAAAAGTTAGTACAATTTTACAAAGAAAATTTAGATAAGCACAAAACTAGGGAAGAAAACTATTTAATAGGTAAGGCAATAGAAATGTTGATCGTAACACCTTCCATTATTCATGAACTATTTGTGGTCTTGCCAGCACAGTTTTGGTGCTGTGTTATGGTTATTTGACCCAAGGAATTTATGTGGTAGTGGGTAAGACAAATAGTAAATGAATAGGATCAGTGTCACCAGATTCACACTCATAGAGACATGTCGAAGTGCACTGGGCACACTGAACTGAACAAAACTGACTTCCCAAGATGAAACAAAGGTTGGCAGTGCTTTATAGAGGATTTTACCTGAGAATATTGGTCATTTACTGGATGTGCAAGCAGGGAAAGGTGTTCTAACTGGGGATATTAGCCACATAGGTCAAAGAGGAGTGAGAGAACATAGACTCTATGAGAAAGTCATGTAGGCAAAAACATTGAGTGGCAAAGCTATTTGTAAGAAAAGAAAAAAAAAAAAACAAGACACAAAAAAACCAAAACAAAACATAAGGGTAGAGGAGGGAAGGATAAGACACATTTATTTTTTGCTTACCACCTTGGAGGAGCCATTGATATACATATTGAGATGTCTGAAAAGTCATGATATTTTCTTTCATGTTTTCTATGCAAAAATGTTATGACTTTGCTGACAACCCAATTGTAAAGAAAGAATATAACATGAAGACCAACAGTTTCCAGTTACTGTAGAATGAGGATTTCTAGAAACATAGAAACAAACAGGTGACAAAACATAGTTTCATCCAGGCTTTCTTATGGTGTTTGAGAAATAATCTTTGGTCCCTAAATGCTAACAGTACAAGAGGGCTGGAAAAGCATGCAGGATGTTTGCAGGTGTATTTGGGGCACCACTTTATGGTACTTAGAAGTGACAGCAAAAGGCAAGAAGTGAACTATCATCTTGTGAGCATCAAACACCTGTCAACAAATATCTCTTATTACCCACGATCTTATTTAGTCTTTACCACACCCTATGAAGTATAAATTGTTATCTCAAGGTCAAAAACAAGAAAAATAACCTCCAAAAAGGCAAATTTGCTCAAGATCATATCACTGGCAGAGATAAAGATGGGACCCGAAACCCTGCCTGTCTGGTACCGCAGTGCAGACTATAGAACTCCCTATCCTCAAGTAGCACTTCGTGGTTTGGTATACATAGCAAGACAACCAATTCCAGACCCTACCATCCTTCACGGACAAGGCTTTGGGACACAGTTCCAAGATGACCTTTCTCTGATTTTATGGGAAAAGGCCAGCATAGTAAAAAGTTGGGTGAACACACCTCTGTGAGGCTAGAATGAATCAGTTTGCTTGTAGGTTTTTGCACTGGGCACATGCATTCTCTGGAGAGAGACAGAGAGACAGAAAGAAAGAGAAATCACTCCCTATGGGGATGGTCACACTGTAATCCCTTCTCCTCCAGTATCCTTTCAAGATTTTGGTCATGTATGCACATGTGCCTAGTGTGATTTTTTAAATCACGGGGTGGGTTCAGGATTCAAACTGTGGTTGGCCATGTGGGAGTCCAGCACCATAATCAACACACCACCAGAAGGCTCCAAATGGATCACTTTTTAAAAGAAGCCATGGGGGGACCAGCAGTTAGCATAATGGCTATATCACTGAAGTCCCACATAGCAGACTGCGGTTTGAGTCCTGGACCCGGTGGCTTAAACTCATGCCGGGCGCATGTGCATGCATGCCCAAGACCCTGAGAGGAGAATGGAGGAGAAGGGATTGCAATGTGGCCATCTCCCTTGAGGGGTGATTTCTCACTTTCTACCTCTCTGTGACTCTCTGTCTTTCTGGTGAGCGCATGCACCCTATAGCAAAACAAACAAACAAACAAACAAACAAACACCTCTCCAAAAAAATAAGAAGCAATGGGTAATGGTACCAAAGAAAGAGGATAGGTGCCAGAGACATTTTGCATGTAGATCTGAGAGGATGTGGTGACCCGTTTGATACATGAAATGAAGGAGAGCCAGACATTGAGGATGGACTGTTCTGAAATGAGAGACTGGATTAAAAAAGGAACTGTCAACCAACATATAGAAAATGAGAGGAGGAACAACTTCCAAAACCAGGGAACTAAATCTGACCTGAAAACAATTATATATATATATATGTTAGTAATTATTAGATTTGGGGGAGAGAAACTAGGGATTTTATAATAGCAGATTTCATATGTCTCTGGTAATTAATTTATTACAGGTTCGGACAAGGATAGTGAGCTATAAAATTTATTATCAGTGAGGTCAGGACAGTTCTGAGTTTTATTATTATCTACAATCATTTAAAATATATCAAATACAACTTTATGTTTTGAAACAGACACTACTTTGCTGATAATAGATATGCAAATCATACCAGAGAGTCCATTTACTACAGCAGTTGTCTGAAACGTTGTTAGGGCAAAGAAGACATTACAAAGGGTAGGAAAACAGATTTATTACTATGACATATTTTTATGTGCTTTGACTATTGCACAATTTGAAATAACTTTGCATAATAATACCTTTTATGATTCCTATCATCAAGTTGGAACATCATTTTGAGCTATGGAAGGAAAGATACAAAATACATTCCTAAGTGTAAAAGTTAAGAAGGTAGAGTAGGATGGATGGAGAAATGGACAGTACAAAAGAGAAGCAAAAATATTTCTCCTTGCCTTGCTTTTGAGAGATTTTACTCTTACATAACTATCTTGAGTTAAAGATAGGTGAAATTATTTCTTTGAATCAATATGACATTTTTTGGTACTTTGTTGTACAAAGTAGTGCTAAGAGGTTAGCTTGAAGGCATAATAGTGACCTGCTGGATCCATATGGAAGATTATGGGTTGGTTCTCCAGCTGACCCTACATTCTGGGAGCCTAAACCCACCATCCTAGCTGGCTGGAAAGGCTGGCAAGAGAGATACCATCATGAGAACCTATTAAAGGTGCTTGTCTCTTTTCTGTCTCTCATGTTTACAGAAGTAATGAAGTTATTAAAAAAAGGTAATGCCACCCCAAATCAAAGAAACCTATTGATTATAATGTGTATGGTAATATCTTCACCTGGACCAATATGCAGTGTATATGTGATGGAAAAATTATTTTGGTATGCTGTAATGATACACAGTGATTAAATGTAAAAAAATAAAATGAAAAAAGTAATGCCAA
>NW_006159953.1:311772-349222 GCF_000334495.1 Tupaia belangeri chinensis
TATGCATGCACACCTACACAAACATCCTGATCAGCATGTCGATGGTCATACATGACAATCGATTTGATTCCCATCAGTGCCAGGTTTGTTTCCACTCAGAATTCATACTATGGCTATGAATTTACTGATTTTTCAGTATTATTGAGTATCTACAATTTGTCAGCCACGGTTTCAGGTATAGACCTAAAAATGGAAATGAAAAAAACATTCTTCTCCAGTAGGGATAGAGACAAGAAATAGATAAACAGAAAAATTTGCTAAGGCTTGAAAAAGTTCATAAAATGTGGAATTAAAGTACTATTTGATTTTGGTGCATTTTTTTTTGAGATCCATACATAGTTTGTTCATAATATTCATTTTTCATTAAATTTTGAAGACTTCCCTCAAATAATGTCTACGAATAATATGTGCTGTGAGGAGTGATAAGTGATAAGGCCTGTTTTACATAGAGGAGCATGAAATAGAGGCCAGAGATCCAATCGTGCAGCATTTTATAGGACATGAAAAAGTGTATATATTGGAGGGAACCAGCAGTTAGCGTAATGGCTATGTCGCTGGACTCCCACGTAGTCGACCGTGGTTCGTGTCCCGGACCCGGTGGCTTAAAACTCACGCCGGGCGCGCGTGCGTGCGTGCCCAAGATCCTGAGAGGAGAATGGAGGAGAAGGGATTACGGCGTGACCATCCCCCCTGGGGGGTAATTTCTCGCTTTCTGTCTCTATGTCTCTCTCTGTCTGTCTGGCGAGCGCACGCGCCCTACAGTGAAAATCTCTCCAAAAAAAAAAAAAAAGTGTATATATTGGAGTAGGACCAGTAGGACTTGCAGAGACTGGGCAGAGGTGAATAGAGTAGGGGGGAAGGATCAATAATGACACCAGTATTTTTTTGGTTCAAGCAACTAGGGATTTAGTAGTACTATAGCATAAATAGATAATGTTTGAGGAGGAGCAAGTTAAGATGGAACATCAGGAAGTTGGTTTGTTACATAATGATTTTAAGTGGTTGATTAGACGTGCAAAAGAAGAGTTATAGCCATTTGATAGCCAAGTCTGAAAGTCATGTGGATTCTAGGCTAGTTCTAAAGAAGATTTCTACATGTGCAAGTTTTTTTGTTTTTTGTTTTTGTTTTTGTTTTTTTTAACCCCTGAGACAGTTGAGAAAACCTAGGGGTGGATAAAGAAGGGACAAGGGCTTAAGATGGACTCCTAAAGTCTTCAAACACCCTGAGTCCTTGAAAAGGAAGATGAGCGGGACAAGCAGTTGGTGTAATGGTTTTGCTGCTAGACTCTCACATAGTCAACCATGGTTCAAGTCCCAGACATGATGGCTTAAAACTCTTGCAGTGCATGTGTGTGCATGCCCCAAATCCGAAGAGAATGGAGGATAAGAGATTTCAGCTTGACCATCCCCCCCAGGGGGTGATTTCTCACTTTCTGTTTATCTGTCTCTCTGGCTAGTGCATGTGCCCTGTAGCAGAACTCTCTCTTAAAAAAAAAAAAAAAAAAAGTAAAGAAGGGGCCAGCTGTTAAAGTAATGGCTGTGTCACTGGATTCCCATGTATTTGACTGCAGCTCGAGTCCCGGATCCGGTGGCTTAAACTCATGCTTGGTGTTTATTCATGCATGCCCAAGATCCCAAGAAGAGAATGGAGGATAAGAGATTTCAGCTTGACCATCCCCCCCAGGGGGTGATTTCTCACTTTCTGTTTATCTGTCTCTCTGGCTAGTGCATGCGCCCTATGGCAAAAACCTCTCCAAAAAAAAAAAGAAGAAGATGAGCTACAAAGTAGACTGTTCATGGGTAAGAGGGTCTTGAATTAGAAACTCTTGATATTTTCTATCATAATCAGGGCCGGGGGTAGAGGAGGGAAATGACTTTCTTTAAAAGAAATACTAAAGAAAATGGGGATAAATGGACTGATCTTAATTTAATATATAGATTTATAAGTTAGTATAAGATGTATTGTCATTTAATAGCTAAGTCAGAAAGTCATAAAGATTCAGTATATTATGGCAATCCATTTAATAAAAAAATCCAATTGAATGAACAAATACTTCTAACTTTGTAACTATAGCTTACATGATATATCATCTTGTCTCTTAAAAGTATTAAAATCCAGGACCAACACATGGCATAATGATTATGTTGCTGAACTCCCACATAGTTAACCTTGGTTCGAGTCCCAGACATGGTGGGTTAAAATGCTAGGGGTGTGTGTGTGTGCACGCCCAAGATTCTGAGAAGAGAATGGAGGAGAAGGGGTTGTGGCATGGACATCCCCTGGAGGATGATTGCTCAGTTTCTGTCTCTCTCTGTGTTTTCAGTGAGCACACATGCCTTATGGCAAAATTCTCTAAAAAAAAAATACATGTATATGACAACATGTATTCTGTGGTTGTATTAATCATCTACATAACAATGAATACTTATATAAAATGAGATTTTACAAGATATTCTTTGATTAACCCAGACAATGTGTATGGTTTGGGAGGTAATTTTATTTTTTTTTTTAAAGAAAGAGGTTTTTGCTAGAGGGTACATGTGTTCACCTGAGAGACAGAGAGACAGAAAGCAAAATATCACTCCCCAGGGGGTATGGCTATGCCACTGTCCTTTCTCCTTCAGTATCCTCTTGGGATCTTGGGAACACAGACATACATACCAGAGCCTAAACTGCTGGCTCTGGTACTTGAACCACAGTCGACTATGTGGGAGTCCAGTAATGTAATGATTACACGATTGCTGGTCTCTGGAAGATAAATATTATTACCACCATTTTTCTAATAAGCACACTGGATGCAGAGAGGTTCACCAATTAGAATAATGTCTTCTCGTTAGGAACTAGCACATCTGTGACTAGAAAGATCTTAGGATTCAACCAGGGTCACAAAACCCGGACCTTCCATATTGGTTTTAAACATCATGGCGCCGTGCACCACCACTGTGCCATCAGAGCTAGGTCCATTTTTCCATTTCTATAAACATTCTGAGTTATTTATCTTAACTTTTCCCTTAATTTATGTTCACTCACTCTAATATTTCCTTAGCTGTATTTCCAGGTTTCGACCCTATCTTTTTTCTCAGTAGGCTCCTGGACCCATCCTTTCCTGTACCGTGAAACACTATTGGCCATTAGTGAACTAATCAATAGGATTGGCCTTTTCTGGGAACAGTGCTCATACGGATTTTCATCCCTCTGGCGTCACTGCTGCTTTTAGTTGCTTGATTTACCACATTCCTTTTTTCATTTCCCCACTAATTCTCAACTTTTGTTTTTCATAGTTTAAATCTGAGAATGCTCACCATATTGTGATAGATCGAATTGTTGGTTTCATCACCACGCCACCTCCTCATGTCTCTGTTCTTGTGAAAAGTTCATGAAAGGCTCCCATTCCAATTCAATCTCACCTCCACCCCTCCTTAGAAGAAAAAAAATACACAAATTATTTTCTATTCTCCTGTAAATTCCAAGCCACAATATCCTTATCTCTGACCTACTAAAGCAACTAATACCCTTCCTTCTACCATCCCCAACCAGTAACCACTATTAAAAATTAAATATCAAGTTTGTAAATAAAAACAAAAACAAAAACATAACAAAACAAAAACAAAGAGACATCCCCCATAATAGCTGCATTGTGAAATGCATATTGAATGAGGATTTTTGTTCTATTCTCTTTGTAATTAGCATTTATCAATATGTACTAGACATTTGGTTAGAGAATCAATGGGGGAACTAGCATTACAGTTAATGAGGGCACTTGGGAGAGCGGTTTCATTGACCTGCTCTTTATGGCACTGTCTTCTCACTATACACTTTCACAGGGGAGCAGAACTGGTCTTAGCCAGTGACTCACAGGTATTCATTAATATCTTGGAATTTGAGGGATAATGAGAAACTTCTATTTCTAGAAGGTATCACTAACTTCTACTTCTAGAAGGTATCACTAACTTTTATAAAATAAGCTTAAAACACACTATATCTCATGCTTTGTGGGTTTAAGAGTAGAAAAACAAAGAAAGAAAAACCCTGAAGTTTTTGTCATACAGAGGGCTGCTTTATGTCTTAGCCAGAGTCTGTTGAGAACTTTTCAAATAAGCAGTAAATCATATAGGTTAAATATCCTTAGTCAAAATGCTTGAGACCAGAAGTGTTTCATATTTAGAATATTTTTCATATTTTGGAATGTTTGCATATGTTGGGCTATCGGAGAAGTCATGACATATTTTTCTATGCAAAATGCATCATGACCTTTCCAACAACCTAGTATATAATGAAACATCTTGAAGATAGGACTTAGTCTACGTACAAAATTCATTCATGTTTCATATGTAGCTTATACATAGCCTGAAAATAATTTTATACAATGCTTTTTATTTCAGTGGTTTGACGGCACCATGAGGTCAGATGTGGAATTTTCCACTTGTGACTTCATGTTGGTGCTCAGAAACGTTTGGGTTTTGGAGCATTTTTTTATTTTGAGCTTTCCAATTAGGGATGCTCAACATGTTTTTGCTGAATTCCCAAAGATACACTGAATTCATATAGTTTTTTAAGACAACCAAGAATAAATCACAAACACTTGTTTTTCCTCCTGATAATGGTATCTTTTTGAGATGCTACAAAAGTAGGGTGGCATTTCTGAAGGTTATCAGATCGTTTCCACAGAGTTTGTACTTGTCAATTCTATCTCTGGCAGAGAACGTCTTTCTGAATCTCCTGAACTTGACAGAACTGTGCTTTATATAGTATGGCATCATCAGCCACATGAGACAGAGTACGAGGTGGCATCTGCAAAATTGCTCAATGATGAAAACTGTGACATACATTTAAAACACCTCAGTAAGCTTCCTATTTGTCTTCTTTACTCTTTTAAACCAAAACTTCCTTTTTATTACTTGAAATAAAGGTATCTGAAAATTTGCTGGCAACAGAGGTCAGGCCATGTTTTAGCTGTGTACCTCAATTGTACAATGAACAGTTTTTGGCATGCCAAACCCATCACATAGTTCACATTGAGAACAATGATACAAGGCCAGAGAGCTCTCAGCGATGTATTAAGTGTAGCATTCCCAACTGGCACAGTTTCGAGTAACATTTTGCTAGCTAAGCATACCATTCCTGCAGGAAGTTTGCAATGGGGAGGTAAGGATTATTGCTTGACATTTTACATTGCGTATCAATTTTTCATTACTTCCCATCCTGTTTATTACCATTGAGAAAGATATCACTATTGGAAATGCTCTTTTATTGACATTTGTGTATGATATGTTGCATGCTATATAAAGTTGTACTTTCAAGAACTTAAAATCTGAGATAATGATGTTGAAATTAATACAGTTCAAAAAGCTGTGCTAAATGCAATGGCTTTCTCCCCTGTAATAGCACTCAAATGTGGAGGCTGGCCCACCCACAGTAGTAAAAGTGGGCTCTGCTGGATGATATTGGAGCCATATAGGAAGGCCCCAGATCTTGATCCTGGGTCAACCTGAGGCTGTGGGGGGCAGCCCTGGGTGTACCCATGATCCTGTCTGGCTGGAAGGTTTGGGGGTTAGTTGTAGTATGGCCAATCCTTGTCAAGAGGATCTCTGCCCGTTTCTCTACCTCATAAAATAAGTAGGTAAATAAACTTAACAACCAAAAAACCCTTAGGGCTACCAAATAAGCAAAGTTAATGTTTTCCCTTTGCATTGGGAAATGTAAACATTAGTAAAGATGAGAAATTTGGTAGCATAGCATTTCATTTGTGGGATGTGTGTTATATGTCTATTTGAAATGTCAATAAAACTATGGGCTCATAACACTCAAATTGGTCTACCTTGAAACATAATATCTTACACTTACAAAACATTTTTGTGATCCATTTTTAAAATTTTGATACAAAACAATTATGACATTTTTGGAAGGATGGGAAGCAGTAACTGTTACACTTCCTTAGCAGGTAAATGAACAAAGATATAGAGAAGTTTAGAAGTTTAGAGACTTGGCCAAAACAATACCACAAGTTAAGTATCCCTATTTAAAAATGCTTGGGGCCAGCATTGTTTTATATTTTTAATGTTTTTTAATTTTGGAATGTTTGCACATACACAATGAGATATTTTGAGGTTGACACTCAACTCTAGGTGCAAAATCTTATGTTCCACATACACCTTTTACACATAGCCTGAGGGTAATTTTATACAGTATTTTGACTGTGACCATCACATGAGTTGAGATGTGAAATTTTCCACCTTAGGCATCAGGTTGGTGCACAAAAAGATTTTGGTTTTCGAGCACTTAAGATTTAAAATATTCAGATTGGGGATATTCACCCTGCACTAATAAAAGGACCAGGCAGCATTAACTCATTGAACTTTCATTTGGTAATAAATGTACATTTGTTGATTTGATTAATTTTATCTCCATTCCTAGTCACTAGGTATGCAGCATTAAAAACATATTCATTGCTATCCGGAAGCTCATGGCATACTGAGAACAGAGGAGATGTTTTTAAACATAAACACTACATATAGTAAGCCCAATTACAAACATAGATAAATAAGAACTGTAAGATCCAAGTGAAAAATAATTTGTACAGAGTTTTACACATAGCCTGAGGGTAATTTTATACAGTATTTTGACTGTGACCATCACATGAGTTGAGATGTGAAATTTTCCACCTTAGGCATCAGGTTGGTGCACAAAAAGATTTTGGTTTTCGAGCACTTAAGATTTAAAATATTCAGATTGGGGATATTCACCCTGCACTAATAAAAGGACCAGGCAGCATTAACTCATTGAACTTTCATTTGGTAATAAAATGTACATTTGTTGATTTGATTAATTTTATCTCCATTCCTAGTCACTAGGTATGCAGCATTAAAAACATATTCATTGCTATCCGGAAGCTCATGGCATACTGAGAACAGAGGAGATGTTTTTAAACATAAACACTACATATAGTAAGCCCAATTACAAACATAGATAAATAAGAACTGTAAGATCCAAGTGAAAAATAATTTGTACAGAGACTCGGAAGATTGTTGAGGGTATAATAGTTAAGTAAATCAGAACGGTAAATCAATCTAGCTCAGAGATGAAGTTGAGAATGCAGATTGTAAAGCATGTTTACCTTAGGTTAAGGGTTCTTGACTTCACTCTCCACCCTCCTGCTTTTGCTATGCCTATACCTCAAAATACCATTAAAACAAAACTAATTATCTTCTCAGATTATGTATGACACAGAAATAAGAGTTTAAATGCAAGAAAAATCAGGAGAGCGTTCCTATAAAAACTAATTAAAGAGAGACCAGTATTTGGCATGGTGGTTAAGATACTTGGACTTCCACATAGCTGACTTTGTCCTTTTCTTAATTCCATTTTCCTAACATGTTTCATAGTTTCCTAGGACTCAGTTCTGTGCACATGAAACTGAAAAATTAATCCAAACTAACGCATTTCACAAGAGTAGATGAGTTAACAAATCCAAGTCAATGCAGACTTGGATTAAAAGGCCTAAAATAATTACCTAGATAATTTTTTGTTTTATACAGCAGAAAGAGCAAAGGTACCTTCACTGATAGACTACAAAGTGGGAGGGAGGTGCGTGAAATACTAGGGGTTGAGGTCACTCATGTTTTCATACGGAATGCCATTGAGAGATCATGATCTGTGATGTGAAGGACAACTCTTTGGCACCTGCAGTAATAATGGTTTGAATTTTGCCTCTGGTGTAAAGTAAGTTGAGAATCTTATTAAATATCAAATAGCTATAGGAACTTACACCCCCATCATATTAACTCCCTTATCAAAATCTTTCAGTGTCTTTACAAGATAAATATTATAACCATGCCCAAGCCAACCATGTATACTTGGTCATCAGTTTCTTCTTCTATAAAATGGGGTGATGCTCTTTTTTTTCTTTTCTTTTTTTCTTTCTTTTTTTTTTTTTAGTATTGCCTTTGGAATTAAATAAAACATATAAATAGCACTAATGTAGTATGTGTGTTTTCAAATATGGTAATTAAATTAGAAAAATAAAGATAAGCCTCATAAGGTTCATTTGTTGATCTGGTAGCAATCTTGTATTTTATTTCCTGATCCTGCACTTGGCTTACTTTGTACTTGGAATATGTAAGGCTACTTACTTTTTAATTAAAAAAAATACTCTTTATTTATGTCCCAGCTTATATTTTTTTGATTCACCTAAAATTTTCTAAAATGAACATCTTCAGCCATCAACATCCAACAGATATCATTTAAATGTCAGGCTTTTACGTCTCCACTGTTTATTATAGCCAAAATTTATTTTTGTTCATGAATGCCCATAACACATTCTTTCTGCTGTTTCTAGAACTGTATTTTTGTCACAAATACTATAGTTTGGCCCAGCCAGTACACTTTCCACATTTCTTGGCTTCCTTGTCCTTAATCATAGAGGCTGCAAAATGTTAGTGACAAAATCGGGTCATGAAGATCATCCATGTGCTATGACCCATAACTTCTTCAAAGTTTTGTGTTCATTTTGTTTTGACACTTCAAAGATGGAAGGAAAACAAATGTTGGCACCAGATTCCTCTTGAGGCATCTGTTTTTCGCATGCACTCTCCCTCACTTATTAAAAATAATTTTCAGGGAGTTACATATGTATGTCAACATTAGAGTCATAAACATCTCCTTACTAATTATGCTACATATTCAGATCCCATGTTACTACTTTCTAATGGGTATGAATAGGAAGAAGGAAATGAGTAATTCAGAAGTTGAAAGAAAATGAATAATTATATGCAATCTATTTATGTACCACATAAATGTTGGGTCTTTTAAAAAAATTATTTAGTTTTTTGCCAGAGGGCATGTGTGCTTGCTGGGGAGAGACAGAGAGAGAGAAAGTGAGAAAGGATTGCCACACCACAATCCCTTTTCCTTCATTCTCATCTTGTGATTTTGGTCACCCATACACAAGTGTCTGATGTGATTTTCAAGCCACCAGGTCAGAGGCTCGAACTTCAGTCAGCTATCTGGAAGTCCAGCACCTTAACCATCATGCCACCTGCTGGTTCGTTGTTTGTTTTAATCATTATAAGATGTTTGCTAAATAGCTTTCATTTTCCAGATTTTCACAGAGGAATACATTAAAGCTTAAGATGTGCAATCTAAAAACGTTGTACTCACAGAAATAGAATAGAATGATAGTTACCAGGAACAGGGCAGAGGATAGACATTAAGGTGATGTTGGTTAAAGGGTCCAACATTTCAGTGAGTAAGGAAGAATAAGTTCAAGAAATCTGTTGTACAAAATGGTGACTATAGTTTGTAACAATGTACTGCATACTTGACCGTTGCTAAGAGAGTAAATTTAAAGTGTTCATACTACGAATACAGATTTGAGGTAATACATAGGTTAATTAGGTCTATTTAGACATTTCATAGTGTAATAGGTATTTGAAAACATCACATTGTAGTGAAACTCAGACATAAAAGAGAGAGAGAGAGAGAGACCATGGCATTTGACAGAAAGTAGACGAATATGGAAGATTTACTGCTGAGTGAAACGAGCCAAGTTATGAGAGACATTGTATGTCTTCACTTACTTAATAGATACAGACTGTCTGCACTATATGGCAGAAAAGGAAAGATTAGAGTCTATAAAAATATGTAAAATGGTTATGGACACTGGAGACAGTATGGGAAGAGGGTGGGAGTTGGGGAAATAAATCAAGGAGAAAGAGAGCGAAGACACTTGAGGGACACAGAAATGGAGGATTGCCTGCTGATGATAATGTGGATGAGATCTTCAACTGGACTGGTGGGAAGTGTGCTCATGATGGGTAAATCTATTTTATAGGCTAGAGTGATGCACAGTATTGAATGCATAAAATAAATTAAAATAATAACAAAAAGGATCACATTGTGTGCCATAAATATATATAACTTTTACTTGTCAATTTAAAAAATAAACTCAGGTAAGATTTGGTTAATTTTGCTAAAATCATACACTTGGTGATGGTGCAGGGATTCAAACCTATGAGTATCTGACTCTGTGGTCTGAGTCACTTTCTACTGTACTACATTGCCTCATTATTACTTTAAATGTAAAGATACATACCAGTAGGTACAAGATATTCTTTACTTTCATCAATGAGACCTTAGATGGCCTGATGGCAGTTTTTAAAAAAGGTTACAAAGTTTACTCCAGTGGTTTTCTGGAGGTGGTTCTCACTGGCTCATCAGGACTATTGGGCACATGTCTTCCTGACTCTCCATTCAATGACTTTATGCTTATAGCTCGAGAAATGCTTACACTATGAAAACAGGCACAACATAACAAATTAGGGCTCTTTCTTTCTCTTCCCCAATTTGTTGCTAAATATTGATCAGAATACTACTAGCCAAAACATACTCATTTGAAATCTAATATGTAATTTAAGATGTAAAACCATCTTTTATTTAAACATCAATCTTCTTCCTGTATTGTTATATAATACCTTTCAGAACTAAGTTTAACCTATCATTACTTGAGGTATCTTTGTTATGTTCTTTATGCCTCAAAGCTTTCCTACTCTTAAAAATAAACCCATCAATTTCTTTTTATCTATTTACTAATAGGCCTTTGGTGCTCCCTTTAGAAACTGCAGTTTTAATGTGTAATTGTTCCAAGAGCAATCTACATTCAAGAAGTTTGAGTGCTTGTCTGTGGGGATACATCTTTTCACAACAGAACTGTGTTGAATGACCATAATAGCTAAACTGCAAGGGCAGATCTGTTGTTCATTCAGAGAAGCCACTGACTCAGAGTATTTAGATAATCCCCAGTTCTGTGACAATGACTCATATATAATTTTAAGAATTTCCTAGGACAGAAATAAGAATTAAGGAGGGATAAGATGGCTGACTAGGGACATCCCTTGTCCTGGCATCACTTTGGTAGAAAAGTCCTCCCAAATTGGATAGACGGCTGTACCTGGAGTAGAGTGAGACGATACCAACAAAATACAAGATGAGAATTGTGGGGAGTTTGGGGGGCACTGAGACTCAAGTGTATAGCAGGAAAAAAAAAATAGGTCAATTGTTTCAACTCAGAAAGTAATTGGAGAGAACCGAAGCGTCCCAAAACAGAAGAGAGATGAATAGGACGCCCTTCCAAAGCCTCCAACTTACGGCTCCCTGCATCTTCCTTGAACCCCAGTGCTTCCTAACTGATGGAGAGGACTGAGAGGGAACAGACAGGGAGCTCACCTTGGCAAGCTGCTTCAGAGAAAATGTTAAACTACAGATGAATAGGACGCCCTTCCAAAGCCTCCAACTTACGGCTCCCTGCATCTTCCTTGAACCCCAGTGCTTCCTAACTGATGGAGAGGACTGAGAGGGAACAGACAGGGAGCTCACCTTGGCAAGCTGCAGGGATCTGCTGCTTCAGAGAAAATATTAAACTACTTCCACTCCAAAGCCTAGGCACACAGTGCCATCCCAGGAGCCACATCAAGACATTCCTCCTGACTGATTGACAGGGCTGTATTCCCACTCCTCTCTCTGCTTCCCCAGGACACCTGAAGCAGTTCCCTGTACCCTCTGTTGTCTTCCACAGAGGAGTCTCTCCAGACCTCCCTGAATAATGAGTGTGAGTGAAGAGTGGGAAGGAAGTGGCTGGCAAAGAGAAGGATGACAAGGACTTCCTTTCTAAAGGAGGAACACACATGGAGTCATCTTACCAACTTTCTAACCTGAGGGGCCCACTCCTGCAGGCCTACAGGTACAGTTCCAGTCCTTCCCTCAAGACACAAATATAAGTACAGACCACCACATTTTGCACCACCAGACTTGTGGAGACTAAGTAGACACTCTGGGAGACTCATACAGTTTAGCTCTATCTGCTGGCTGTGCAGACAGAGGAAAGTCTAGCCCTGCCCTCCAGAAGCAAGGACATGCAGCCTGGCAGATACATGGAGTTGTGCCACCAGACTCTACATCTTGCACAGTAGGATGCTCATATTGCCCACATTGTCCCACAGCCTAGGTCTTGGGTCCAACAGGCAGATGCACAACTGCTCCGGTCCTACCTCCTAGCTACACATACATGTGGAAGCTCCATCCCCGCCCTCCATCTGAATGGCAGTGGTTCATGATTCTCATTCAGCCTTCCAGCCATGTAAGAGGGCATGCTCAACTTCCTGCTGTACCAGTAACTTCAACCATGATCACTTACATTGAACCACCTGTGGAAGGGTGCTGTGGCTGTGAAGGGAATCTGATACTGACATGGACATCTTCTTCTATCCAAGGGATTGCATGCAAATAGCTAACTAAACAACTAGGCACTCCCTGAATTCACAACTTCTCAACCAACACCTATCTCCTTTCTGTGTGCAACCAATCCAAGACAGAGATTATTACTTATTTTCACTTGAGTATCTTCTCTACAAGAAGATCTTGATCTCTACATAGGGTTTGAGAACTTGTACAACCACATTACAGGGAAGCAGTTGCCATTGTGTGGAGTGATAACCCTCTACAGGCGGAACACCAATGCACAATAATATTTTCACCTAGAGCCAAACAACATAGTTCCCACTGGTGTTTCTGAAGATAAACAAAGCCATCAGTAAAATAAAGGAATAAATAAAAAAATAAAATATTGCTGGGGACCAGCAGTTAGTGTAATAGCTATGTCATTGGACTCCCATGTAACCGACTGCGGTTCAAGTCCCAAACCCGGTGGCTTAAACTCATGCCAGGCACTTGTGCGTGCGTGCCCAAGATTCCGAGAGGAGAATAGAGGAGAAGGGATTGAGGCATGGCCATTTCCCCTGGGGTGTGATTTCTTGCTTTCTATCTCTCTGTCTCTCTCTGTCTTTCTGGTAAGCACATGCGCCCTATAGCAAAAACCTCTCCAAAAAAAAAAAAAAGTTGCAACTGTAGGGAGAACAGTGGGTGATAGAAGGTGGATGAGAGGGGCAAAGGGAACAATTTTAATAGACAAAAAAATATAAAACTCTCTATTGAAGAAAAAAATCTCTAATTTTTGCTTTATAAAAATAAACAAAATATAATTTGAGAAACTCACAACACCCTTAAAAAAAACTAACCCAGAAATTAGGAAGAAATAAGTTCTCCATCAGATGCCAAGAATCAATGCAGGGACACAAGAGACATGAATAAAACAAGGACATATCTCTCTGCCAAAGAAACACACTACTCCACACTAGTAATGGCCAAAATTCAGGAAATAACACTAGGTCAGGAATGAATTTCAGAATATTGATAATAATAATAATACTTAATGAAAGTAAGAGAATACAAACAATTTCCTGATATGAGAAAAACAATGCTTGACATGGGAGGGAGATTAAAAGGGAAACAGACATCTTGAAAAAGAATCAAACAGAAATCCTGGAGATGAAGAACACAAGATAAAAAAATAAAATATTTTGTAAAAGCATCAATAGTAGGTCAGCCCATAGAGGATAAAGAATCTCCGAACTTGAAGACATAACATTTTAAATAGTCCTAGCTGTCAAAATGAAAAAAAAAAAAGAACTATTAAAAATGAAGCGAACATATGCAAACTATGAGGCATAGTTCAGTGACCATATATTCACATAATGGGTATCCTAGAAGGTGAAGATATGGGAAATGCATAAAAAAAATTTGCTAAAATATTAAGTGAAAGCTTCCCAAATCTGCAGAGAGATAAAGTCATCCAGATCCAGGATGACAAATAGATCCAACATAAGACAATCTTCTCCAAGGCACATGATGGCCAAAATACCAAGTAACAAAGATAGAAAACCCCTAGAAATTACTAGAGGTAAGGGCCACGTGATAAAGGATATCACACCAGACTAACCTCAGACCTCTCAGCAGAAACCTTACAGGTCAGGAGGGAGTGGGACTACATAGTCAAAATCCTGAAAAAAAAAAAAATAGTTTTATCTAAGAATACGATACCCAGGAAAACTCTCCTTCTAATTTGATAGAGAAATAAAATCATTCCTAGACAAATAAAAACTGAAGGAACTCATCAATACTAGATTGGCTTTTCAAGAAATGCTTGAGGGAGTACTACACGTAGGAACAAAAGAATGATAAATAGCACCACAGAAACATGTGAAGCTCTAAAACTCACCAGTAACACATCCACACAAAGACACAGAAATGAGTCAATTTCCTCCAGTATGGAAATCTGCCAAATGTCAGAGAAAAATTACAGAAAGAAAAAAGGAAATAAGAAAACACATAGAAATCAGGAGCCAACAAACAAATTGGCAGTTGCCAATCTGTATGTATCAATAATATCATTGAATGTAAACAAATTAAGCTCCTCAATAGAAATAATATTGATTGTTTGAATAAACAAAGTCCGGGAGCCCTCTATTTGCTACTTCAAGAAACACACTTCATTGATAAAAATTGATACATAGATGAGTGAAGGGTTGGGAAAAAGTCATTCCACACAAATGGAAACAAACAAACAAACAAACAGCAGGTATGGGCATCCTAATATTAGACACAATAGACATAAAAATAAAGATCTGTAAGAAGGGAGCCAGCAGGTAGAGTGGTGGTTAAGGTGCTGAATCACACATGTTGACTCCACAGTTTGAGTCCTGGACCTGTGGCCTGAAAAACATACCGGGCATGTGTGTGTGTGTGTGCCCAAAATCCTGAGAGGAGAATAGCAGAGAGCAGATTGCAACATGGTCATTCTTCCTGGGCAGGGCAGGGAGTGATTTCTCACTTTCCTCTTTGGCAAGGGCATACATCCCATAGAAAAAAAGAAATCTATGCAAAGAGACAAAAGTCATTATATAGTACTAAAGAGATTGACTCACCAAGATATAGCAATGACAAACAAATACATGCACACAAAACAACAAGAATAACAGCAACAAAAACTTGCTAGATCTAAAAAGAGACATGGATTAACCCATTGATAGTTGAGAATTTTAACATCACACTTTCACCATTGGAAAATTCATCTTAAAAAAATAAAATAGACACTGGAGTTAAGTGATGCCATAAACTAAATAGACATAACAGACATTTATAGAACATCACCTAACAAACTCATTTCTTTCCCTTGAGGGAATAGTTCAGTAACAAGTAATGAGATTGATCCAGTGTAGTTTAAGAACAACAAAAAAATAGCCCAAGTCCAGATGGCTTTACTACTAAATTGTACAAATCCTCTAAAAAACTTAATACCAACTATTCTGAAATTATTCCAAAATGATCCAAATGGAGGGAATCTCCCTAAACTCGTTCTATGAGTTTATATCACCTTCATATAGAAAGCAGACAAAAACACAATAAAAACAAAAAAGAAAACTACAGAATAATATCATTGATGAAAACAGATACAAAAATCTTCAACAAAACACTAGCAAACCAAATCCAACAACACATTAAAAAGCTTATATGCCATGACAAAGTAGGATTTATCCCAAAGATGCTAGGATTGTTCCGTATAAGCAGAACAATAAATGTAACACATCACATAACATCACATAAACACAAGAGACCAAAATCATATGATTATATTAATTGGTGCAGAAAAAGCTTTTGATAAAGTACAACATCCCTCATGATTAAGACTCTCAACAAAATAGGTATAGAAGGTATATTTTTTAATAAAACAAAGGTAGTATAAGACAAACCCATAGCTAACATCAAACTCAAGGGGAAAATTTGAAAAATTTCCTCTCAAAATTGGAACAAGACAAGTATGTCATTTTCTCCACTCTTATTTAATATAGTACTAGAAATCCTAGACGGTACAGATAAGAGAGGGAAATAAAAGAAACTGAAATTAAAAAGCAAAATGTTAAAGTGTCCCTATTTATGGGTGCCATGATTAGATATATAGGGAAATCTGAGGAAAACATCAAAAAGCTCTTACAAATGATAAACAAATTGAGTAAAGTTGCAAAATACAAATCAGCATACATAAATCTATAGCATTTTGTATTATAATAATGAGTGAACTGAGGCAGAAATGAAGAAATTAATTCTATTTACAAGAGTCACACAAAAATACATAGGAATAAATCTAACTACAGAAGTAACTCATCTCTATTATGAAAATTATTTTAAAACTGAACAAAAAATAGAAAAAGCCACTAAATGATGGGAAGACAACTCTTGTTCATGGAATGGAGGAATCCACATAGTTCAGTAGTGATATTACCCAAAGTGGTCTAAAAATTCAATGCAATTCCTATTAAAATTTCAGAAATATGGTTCACAGAAATAGAAAAAATAAAGTATAAAATTAGTCTGGAATCACAAAATAACATATTGCTAAAGCAATACTCTACAAAAAGAGTTAATTTGGAGGCATTTCACTATCTGAATTCAAAATATATTACACAGTCATAACAGCCAAAACAGCATGGTACTGGCACAAAAACATACACAGAGGAATGAAACAGAACAGAGGATCAAAAAATAAATCCAACAATATACAGAGAACTGATTTTTGAAAAAAGGTGTGAGACAATTCAGTGGAGAAAAGATAGTCTTTTCAATAAACAGTGCTGAGGAAATGATATCCAACTGCAGAGAAATGAAACTAGATTCCTATCTCTCACCATTTACATAAATTAACTAAAAATGGATGAAAGACATAAAGCTCAAAGCCATAAACTACCAAAGGAAAATACAAGAAAGACATTTCAAAATACGGAATAGGAAGAGATTCTTATATAATACTCCTAAGACAAGGACAATCACACCAAAAGTAGTTATGTGGCATTACATCAAGCTAGTAAGTTGCTGCACAGTAAAGGAAACAATAGACAACCCATAGAGAGAAAAAAAATTTATAAACTATACTTCAAATAAGGAAATGACAGCCAGAACATGCAAGGCACTCAAACAGCTCATCTCAAGACGAACTAATAATCCAATAAGAAATACACAATATATCCAAACAGACAATTCAATGTGAATGTCAGATGTGGGGTGTGTGGAGGAGTGGGGCCTGGGGAAGAACATTTGGAGGAGGGATACGGAGACAGCATTGTTGAGACAGAGAGGTAGTGTTGTTATATTTTGATCAACTCGACCAGGGAGAAATGTTCATACATTGAAATGATCACCTTGTAAGCTAAATAATGTAATTGAATGTATTAAAAAAACGTAAATAAAAAAAAAACAAATACGCAATGTATCCAACAGACAAGAAATGATCACCTTGTAAGCTAAATAATGTAATTGAATGTATTAAAAAAAGTAAATAAAAAAAAAAGAAATACACAATGTATCCAAACAGACAATTCTCAAGGGAAGGCATACAAATAGCTAGAAAGCATATGAAAAACATTTTTGAGCAGTTTTTGCTATAGGGGATGTGCATTCGCCAGAAAGACAAAGAGAAACAGAGAGACAGAAAAAGAGAAATCACCCTCTCAAGGGGGGATGGCTATGCTGCAATCCCTTCTCTTCCATTCTCCTCTTGGGATCTTGGGCACGCACGCACACATACCCAGTGTGAATTTAAGGCACCAGGTCTGGGACTTGAACTGTGGTCAGCTACATGGGAATCAACTGCTGGTCCCTCAACATTCCTTACAGTAAAGGAAATCATCTGATCCCAGTTGAAATAATGGAAAAAATAAAGAATAACAAGTGAAAACAAGATTGCAGAAAACAGGAAACCTTTGTGTAATGCTGAAGAGAATGGAAATTAGTATAGCCACTGTGGAAAACAGTGAGGAAGCTCTTTAAAAATCTGAAAATGGAACTAATGCATGATCAAGCAGCCACTCTATCTATATCTATCTATCTATCTATCTATCTATCTATCTATCTATCTATCTATCTATCTATCTATCTCTCTATCTATCTATCATCTATCTATCATCTATATCTATTTATCTATCTATATGTACATATGTGTACACACACATACACATATTTTCTCTGAAAGAGTACACACACACACACACACACACACACACAGTATAGGAAATCATTCATTTAGAGAGACATTTGCAGACGTATTGCAGCATTATTTATAATAGCTAAGTCATAGAAGTACCCATGTATCCAAACCAATGGATAGTTTTAAAAAATATAGTACATATACAAAATGCAATACTCTTCAGCCATAAAGAACAAAAGTATACTGTCCTTTGGCACTAGGTATATTAACCTAAAAGACATAATGCTAATTGAAATAAATCAGACTGTGAAAGATGAATGTATGTCCCCACTTAACATAAACCAAATTTCCTCACTCTATGGCAGGAAGTGAAGGAATTGAAAGCACAGAAACAGAGAGAGCAAAGGTAGATAACAGAAGCTGCTTGGAGGCTGGGAGAGTTCATGAGAAAATTTTTCATGGACATAAGAATACAAGTAAATGAGGGGAAGTGGACAGTGTACCACAGTAGAATGAAAAATATGAACAATCCATATTTCAAAACATAGTAGAACTATTATTAAATGCGCACAGCATAATGTAATGTTCAATGTTGAAAAAGATTATTATGTCTATCTTTGATTCAATAATTATATACTGGATACATGTTGAAAAACCATACTGTACCCTAAAGATATACATCAAATATGTGTTAACCAGAAATAATTTTTAAAAATTACATATATGTATATATTCTATCAAAATGGAAACCAACAACTATGTATATTGTTGTCATAAATGTGTGAAACCATGTATTCCTGTGGAAAGTAAACCACAAAACATGAAAGCACTCATGTTACTGTGGTATGATTATGATTATTAATCTTAACTTTTTAAAAATAATTTTCCTTTGTTTTTGTTTTTGAATACAGAGCTGCCTATAGCTTTCCTTTTCCCTGCACAGATCTGTCAACCTCTCTTTTCATTGGCTGTGTTGCAGGCTGCTCTGATGTCAGCTTTATGCCTTCGGACTTTCCAGCCACCAGAATCATAAGTCAGTAAAACTCTATTTCTTTATTTTAAAAACAGTCAAAAGTATTTTTTTCAATTAGGAGAATAAATTTTTAAGTGTTTTCTAAGTGAGAATCTAAGAAGTATGAAATAAGGAGCCTTTAAAGTAGGAGAAGAAAACTTTAATAAATTTTCTGAAATCAGAATGATTAATATTTACTAATAACCAATCTATCACCTACTGGCACATAAAAAACAAAGTGAAATTATCTAGAGTAAAGCAAAAGAAAGTTTTAATATTCTAAGCTTGTGAGCTGATATAACATGTACCTCAGGTAGGTGAGTTCAAAGTACACACATAATGACCATATGGCTTTTAAAATGAGTAACTCCTGTGCAAAGTTAGTATTTTTCCTTCTTCACATGATATATAAACTCTGTCAAAAGTCACAATTCAGGGAATTTATTTGAAGACTAAATATAATTCTTTACCTACTTGAGTTGATATTAATACAATGAATAAACCAATAAAGGAAGAAATAACTGAGTCATTGTTAGAAACCATTACTATCTAACATCCTCCTGAATAAAGTTTCATGAATTTGTGCTCAAAATAGTGTGAATCAGTATAATGGAAGCCATAGAAGATGGAAATTAGCATATTCATTTTTTCCTTCTTCAAAGAGCATATATCTGGGTGAGGGTAATAAGGATAATGCTATTCGACGTAATCGGCCACATCCTAAGTGAATGGGTCAAGGAATAGTACCAAAGATCGATCAGAGAAAAATAAAAAGTATAGTTCTTAGGCCTGTTGTCTGTATGGGATGCAAACTAGCATCCAGAAATGTGTGATCTAGCCAAGCATAGGACTGACCACTGCTAAAATTTACTGTGGCAAAAATAGCAACATCAAATGGAATGAATGGTGACATTTCGATCAAAGAAGTTTCATTTGGGACTATTCGTTACCTCTACTTTCTCTCAGTCTATAGGATCTGGAAATAAACAATCAATGACTATACTAATTGTTAACTGAATCCATGTAAACCTTGTTTGGCTATAAGGTCAAATTGAGGAGCATGCATTTTTATTTCTCTAAAAGAATGAAAATATCAAAAAATTGTTAATTGTTGAAAAAAGACAATGATGAAATAAAAAGGAAATAACAAAACAGAAAAGAAATAATCAGAAGACATCAAACATTGGCCCAACTACAGTGGCATTCACTGGGCAAATGTACAATGGAACTTTACACAAATTAAACACATGTAAACAAAAAGAAAACCTCCTAAAGCATCTCAATTAGAAACCATGCTAGTCACACTTCCTGGTCACAATATTATATGAAAACTAAGTATCAACTGCAAATATTTAAGCACGAAAGCCCTAAAACCTTGGCATTTAAAACAATCTCTTTAAAATAACTTTTAGATCAAAGAAGAACATTAAAATTTATTAGCACATTATTTAGTTTGTACAACTGAGAGTGTTATAAAACAATTCTAATAGAATATCTCTATAAATATAATTATATACTACTACTTAGAACATGAGACAGAGATAATGTTAGAAGACAAAATTTTTAGACTCAAAATATATGATCTAATTTTAAAAAGCCTAGACAAATAAAAATATTTTCATATTAATAAGACTTTAACAAATTAAATAGATTAAAGATAAATGAATAAAAATATGTGTTTTTTTTTGTAAACTAGCCATTTGAAAAATCAGATATAATAAAAAAGAACATGAAATATTTTAAAAAGAATACAAAACTTGTGGATCCCATATAAAGTCAATTATTGAATTTTATTGACCATCAAGTAAGACCTAAATAATTAGAGAGATTCCATATTTCTCTATGAAAAATCTAGCCAGTTATTTCATATTAATTTATTATAAAATGTTGTTTTTTAAAAATCTTTTTTTTTGATATCTCATAAAATTACACATGCTCATTAAGCAGGAACAAACAAGATAGAATAAACAAAAACTTGGGAAGAGTGAAAAGGAATCCTTGCTCTATAAATTGCTAAAATATTATAAAATGTACAATAAGTAAAAGTAGCGCAGGCCTGCCACAATTACAAAAAGGGCAGTTAAACAGAATGGGTCATTACAAACAGAAGCACCTAACATTTGATGGATTTACTATTTCATACCAGTTAGGATAGACTTACTTTTCAAGACATAGTATCAGGATCACAGGCTGACATGTAAATAAAAAATATGATGTTAGAAACTCATCCCATATGACATGTAAAAACGAATTTCAACTTGATCAAACAGCTAAGTCAAACTATGACTATTTAAATGAGAGGATCTGAACAAATATCCAGCTAATTCTGCAATGAAAACTTGTAAACTTGCTTTCGCTTTCATGGAAACCAAATCCAAACTGGTATGGTTTGGATAATGGTTTGACCCTAAAAGATTCATATTTTTATACTTGAGCTTACTGGGTGGTGATTGGATTACCCCCAAATTCATGTGTTGGGACTTGGATTGTATTGCATTATTCTAGGGCTTCTCAATCCTATAGCCTAGTGGTAAAAGGAGCCAGATGGCCAAGGTTTGAGTTCTGGCCCTAATGGTTTGAGGAACATGCCAGGCATATGTGTGTGCATGTCCAGGGTCTCAATGGGATAAAGAAATGCAGGAGAGGGAACCAGCAGTTAGCGTAATGGCTATGTCGCTGGACTCCCACATAGTCGACCGCGGTTCGTGTCCTGGACCCGGTGGCTTAAAACTCACGCCAGGTGCGTGTGTGTGCGTGCCCAAGATCCCGAGAGGAGAATGGAGGAGAAGGGATTGCGGCATGACCATCCCCCCTGGGGGTGATTTCTCTCTTTCTGTCTCTATGTCTCTCTCTGTCTGTCTGGCGAGCGCATGCGCCCTACAGTGGAAATCTCTCAAAAAAAAAAAGAAATGCAGGAGAGGGAACTGTGGTGTGGCCACATCCCATTAGGTGGTGTTTTTCCCCTTTCTGTCTCTCTTTCTCTCATGTGTGTGATCTGATGATTACAAAAAAATTTAAAAAAAAGTTAAAATGTTGAGCCACATAAAATCTAAACTCATAAGCCATCAATAATTACCATGGGGGAACCAGCAGTTAGCGAAATGGC
Organism: Tupaia belangeri chinensis; assembly: GCF_000334495.1. Lineage (NCBI taxonomy): Eukaryota > Metazoa > Chordata > Mammalia > Scandentia > Tupaiidae > Tupaia > Tupaia belangeri. The sequence continues at coordinate 333,758 of NW_006159953.1, forward strand.
TATGTCGCTGGACTCCTACGTAGTCGACCGTGGTTCGTGTCCCGGATCCGGTGGCTTAAAACTCATGCCGGGTGCGTTTGCGTGCGTGCCCAGGATCCCGAGAGGAGAATGGAGGAGAAGGGATTTCGGCATAGCATGGCCATCCCCCATGGGGAGTGATTTCTCACTTTCTGTCTGTCTGTCTGGCGAACGCACGCACCCTATAGCGAAAACCTCTCCAAAATAATAATAATAATAATAATAATAATAATAATAATAATTACCATGGAACAAATTCAAAGGCATCAACAAAGGGGGAAGTTTGCAACAAGTGACAGGCATAAATACATCTGCAGCAACATGGACAAGAAGCCCTGCCAGAGAACTCAAAAAGTAGACATTCAAATAACTATAAAACTAATTTAAAAAAAATATATAGTCAAATGAAAAGTGTACCAATATCAACAAGATTTGAGAAAAAAACAAACAAACAAAAAATAGAAGACTCCCCCCATGGGGCATGGTCATACTGTAATATCTCTTGTCCATTTCTCCATCCTATCAAGATTTTGGGCACACATGCACATGAACCAGCATTTTAAAAGCTACTATAGTCAGGATTTGGATTAAAATTGTCTATGTGGGATCCAGCTGTGAGCTACAGGGCCAGCTCTAATTTTATTCTTTTTATTTTATTTTTTTAATTTGCCAGCAAACACATTGCACTCATGAGATGAGAGAGAGAGAGAATGTGAGCAATCACCTGCCATGAGGAATGGCCATGCCTCAATCCTTTCTGCTCAAGCTCTCCCTCATCTTATGATTTTGAGCATGCCCACACACATGCCTGTTTCCCTAGCGGCTAGGTCAGGACTCAAACTGTGTGGTCAGCCATGTGGGATCCAGCTGCCTTAACTATCCCACCACAGGCCAGCCCTTACTCTTTAAAGGTTTTATATGTTAATGTTTTCAACAATGGAGAAAATGTTATCAGAAGGAAACATTTTGTATTTTGGAAACACCCCTAAAGTGAGTAATATGAAATAAAGATGCCTTAGATTTAGGTGTAAATATTGTAATTCATTATTTTAAGTCTAACATATAAGGAACATATGAAACACATATAAAAAAATCAATCCATTTGTGGCTGTAGTTTTTTTTCTCAAGTGTTCTATTGCCAAAGGGCAACAAATTCTGTAATTGGCACATGATTGAACTAGTTGAAATGTGAATCGATGCCCCCAGCTTCACCATTCATCAACTCTGGGCCTTGCTTCTCTCTTACACAATGGGGATCGTCATTTCTGTCTGATGTGAAGATAAATGTAATAATATGTTTGCTTGTAGCTGTCAAAATTATCAAATAGTTTATTCTCCAGTTATTATGATTGTGCTCATAGAATTAGGCATAGTTACTCTTCTATCTACTCCATTAAATAATAATAATAATAATAATAATAATTACCATGGAACAAATTCAAAGGCATCAACAAAGGGGGAAGTTTGCAACAAGTGACAGGCATAAATACATCTGCAGCAACATGGACAAGAAGCCCTGCCAGAGAACTCAAAAAGTAGACATTCAAATAACTATAAAACTAATTTAAAAAAAATATATAGTCAAATGAAAAGTGTACCAATATCAACAAGATTTGAGAAAAAAACAAACAAACAAAAAATAGAAGACTCCCCCCATGGGGCATGGTCATACTGTAATATCTCTTGTCCATTTCTCCATCCTATCAAGATTTTGGGCACACATGCACATGAACCAGCATTTTAAAAGCTACTATAGTCAGGATTTGGATTAAAATTGTCTATGTGGGATCCAGCTGTGAGCTACAGGGCCAGCTCTAATTTTATTCTTTTTATTTTATTTTTTTAATTTGCCAGCAAACACATTGCACTCATGAGATGAGAGAGAGAGAGAATGTGAGCAATCACCTGCCATGAGGAATGGCCATGCCTCAATCCTTTCTGCTCAAGCTCTCCCTCATCTTATGATTTTGAGCATGCCCACACACATGCCTGTTTCCCTAGCGGCTAGGTCAGGACTCAAACTGTGTGGTCAGCCATGTGGGATCCAGCTGCCTTAACTATCCCACCACAGGCCAGCCCTTACTCTTTAAAGGTTTTATATGTTAATGTTTTCAACAATGGAGAAAATGTTATCAGAAGGAAACATTTTGTATTTTGGAAACACCCCTAAAGTGAGTAATATGAAATAAAGATGCCTTAGATTTAGGTGTAAATATTGTAATTCATTATTTTAAGTCTAACATATAAGGAACATATGAAACACATATAAAAAAATCAATCCATTTGTGGCTGTAGTTTTTTTTCTCAAGTGTTCTATTGCCAAAGGGCAACAAATTCTGTAATTGGAACATGATTGAACTAGTTGAAATGTGAATCGATGCCCCCAGCTTCACCATTCATCAACTCTGGGCCTTGCTTCTCTCTTACACAATGGGGATCGTCATTTCTGTCTGATGTGAAGATAAATGTAATAATATGTTTGCTTGTAGCTGTCAAAATTATCAAATAGTTTATTCTCCAGTTATTATGATTGTGCTCATAGAATTAGGCATAGTTACTCTTCTATCTACTCCATTAGTCTATATCTAGGGCAGGGGCTGTTCTACTTTTCTTTGGGTGAACTAAGATGTGTATACTACAGATAATCATAAATTTATCCACATAGAAAGTGCTTGCAATGTTTATTATGTAGTCTATATATCTGTATCTTATACAAAATAATGCCTTCTAAGAAAAGTGATATTTCAATAAGGGACACTGGTTTTAATAGAACATTTCTTAACACTACAGAATTTTTGTTTATTTATAATTTACAATAGCGTGATGCACTTATGTAGAAGCTTCACCACTTACAACAGGGTTAGATCTCAATGAACACATCCTAAATTAAAAATATTGTAAGCCAAGAATTAATTCAAATCCAATGGTAGTGAAGAAGGCTGTTAAGATGCAGTGCTCTGCAGGTTGGGACCACATGGGAGGCCAAAGTGCAACCACCGGTCTAACCACAAGGTTAGGTGCAGTGCCACACACCTGTAATACCAGTGATCTTTGGAAGTTGAGGCAGGATGATTGTGAAGTTGAGGATGACCTAGGCCACATATCAAAATTCTGTCTAAAAAACACAACCAGGTTGGTGGGGCAGGACTGTAGTCCCAGTTGGGAAGTTGACATGAGGATCATGATATACCAAGATCCATAATGAAAGAAAAAGTAAGGAAGAAAAAAGAGGGGTCAGAAGGTCGCATGGTGGTTAAAGCACTGAATTTCCACATGGTTGATTACAGTTGGAGTCCTGGACTCGGTGGCTTAAAATTCATTCCAGGCACATGCGTGTATGTGCCCAAAATTCTGAATGGAGACTGGAGGATAAGAAATGGGAGAGGGATGATTTCTCACTTCCCCTCTCTCTGTCCCTCTCCAGCAAGTGTCCTATGGCAAAAACAAGCAAACAAAACGTGAGAGCTTAAAAGATGCATATACCTAGATTCGTAAATAAGGTTAAAAAAAAAACAGCTAGAAGGAAAAAAGGATGGCAGGAAGAAAAGAAAGAGCAATTAATATACCTAACCTTCCAAACATCATAGCTTAGCTTCGTCTGCCTTACATGCATGAAATGCTCACATCAACCTACAGTTGAGCAAACTGATATAACACAAAATTATCTGAAAGTCTATTTTATACTAAAGTGTTGAATACCTCATGTTACTTATTGAATAACAAAGTGAAACACTGAATGCAATTATAATTTTAAGTCATTGTTGTCAGTTCTTTAAAAAAACAACAAATAACCTTCACCAAAAAAAAGTTGAAAAATCATCAGTCAAATCACTGTTAAGTTGGGGACCATTTTTGTAAAAGTGCAACAATTTTAACGGATTTTATCCCCTTAGGTCTTGAAGGTAGCAATGATGTTCAGAGAAATGTTGTAGCTGCTTTTGGACAGAGGGCATGTCTAGGAGAACAGCGTAGACAGGTGACTTCCACAAAACTAAGCTACATCATGATAAACTTCTTTAGGATAAAAATAAAATTTGACCTATTCATTTGAAAACCTTGACCAGGACCATGACTACAAAGGAAAGAATATTAGCTTCTCTCTTCTAATATTTTCTAAAATTGGTAGTGGGTGATTGGCCTTAATCAGGAAATAGAAGAGAAAAGAAAGATCCACAAATGAATTTAAGAGAAAATAGTTCTTTGAGTATTTGAAATCCAGCCTCCTTTTCTAAAAACAGAAAGGTATTCTGGACTTTAGTGATGGAAAATAAGAATAGAGAGCACTATTGCTCTTACTTCAACCATAATTATAAAGATTGAAGGGTCCTTGGCTTGCCTAGAGCAGTTGCCAACATTCCAATGAACAGCTAAAAATGCCTTGAATTATTAGTGCTGTGTTGCATGGCTGCACTGAACAATAGGCAGACAGAATGTTGATATGATCACTTTCCAAATATGGAACTTATCCTTTCAAACATAAACCAAGCATGAAAATATGCAACTAACCTATTTATTGCTACTTACACCATATAGCTGAGCTACCCTTGCTTGTATATGAGCCAATTCAGTCCTTTCCTGAAGTTATTGCTGTTGACATGGTATTTAGGAATACTGCTTGCTACAGTAATTAGAAAACAAAATCATACTTTACGTATTTTCCAAAATATCACAAATATGTCAAAAGCAAAATATTAGAAGATCAAAACATACAAAATAAGAGCTTTTCATAGCTAGGTAATTACATATAAACTTGACTGCTTTAATGTGTATGTTGCTTCCTATGTATGGAAATGATTTATCCCAAAGAAGATTTTCTTTCATTAATTTTGACTATGTGTGTGCTAATCTGCTGGTTTACTAATTATAGGATGAGAAGACAGCACAAAGTGAGAGGAAAGATTGAAACCAAATTTGAGCCAAAGACTTCTGAATCTTACATAAGGTAAAAAGCTAAGCATTTTTTGAAAATGAACAGGTATCAATAACTACTAATTTAAAAAAATTGGAGAGATTTTTGCTCTAGGGTGCATGTGCTTGCTGGAGAGACAGAGAGACAGAGAGAGAGAGAGAGAAATCTTCCCTCACAGGGATGGCCATAGCACAATCCCTTCTTGTTCATTCTCCTCTTGGGATTTTCGGCACACATGCACATGTGTCTGGCATGAGTTTCAAGACTCCGGGTCCAGGACTCAAACTGTGGTTGGCCATGTGTGAGTCTAGTGCTTTAATCATTATACTACCTTCTGGCCTCAATAACTACTGATTTAATTGAGATACTTTTGTGCAATATTAGTTAATTTGTTTTGAAATAGGTAAAGTGTCGATATAAGAAAAATATAACCCTGTATTTTCCATTTCAAAAAAATAATAAAAACTGCAGAAATGTCAATTTATACTGTATATAAAAAAAATAAAGGCAGTGAACATGAAGTGGATTATTGAGTGCAGTTATATAATTTTCTTCCGTTGAAGTTTTATTATGTAAAAGAACTAGCCATCTGCCTTGGAAATTACAGGTACAGAGATAGGATGCTTCTCTGTTTTTTATGGCCATTTAATTTTATGCGACAGTTTGAAGAGTAAAATCCCATGGTGATAGCCACACTGAGTAGTATTAATCTGAAGTCACTTAAATTTAGCAGAGTTTAATTGAGTAAGAGATAAGATCTAGAACCAGGCAGCATTCCTGACTGAAGTTGGTTTCAGAATGCTCCATCCAACCACATGTGCAGCTTAGATTTAGAGTCAGAGAAAAAGAGGTGACATACACACCAAGCAAGTAACTTGCAAAGCCAGTCTGATTGGTTGCAGTTGGCATTTTCCTTGTATGGTCATAGTCTGATCAGTTGGCAGTCTGTGATTGGCTGCTATAATTGGTTGAGACTCAGTTGCTAGGTTACCAGGGTATACTTTCAACAGATTACAACTTGCTTATATCAACACATTATGCTAGGTTGTAATTCAGTATACAGGTACAGAAGACTGCTTTGTCACCCACATATGGAGGCCCACTTAAGACAATTTAGTTTAGTGTAACAATAAAGAAATAAACATAAATTTTGAGAATAATTTCTAGAAAATCACTTCCATCCAAGAGTACTTGTGAAGTATTCAGTGGCATGGCTTGTTTATAGGTGCTCTTAACCCAGGCAGCATGAGAGCCAGAGAAATTTCCCTCTGATGCTCTTCATGCCAAGCACTGTGATTCAGGCAGTCTAGGGACACAGACATGAATTCCTACCTCCAAGAACTCACTGGCCTGACTAGGGAGGAGAGATGCGTAAATAAATAAAACACAAAGAACATGTGAGTGCAGCACAGCTAGGGTAGAGGAGCTACTTTCTAGTGAAGAAAAGGGCATAGGAAGGAAAGTACATTTTGGTAAATGAGAAGAATTAGCCAGGGGAAAGGAAGGATATGCACAGGTGAGTGAATAACAGAGAAAACCTTATATGTCAAAGAAGTGTGATGGTTGTCTATTGCTGAAGGATAGCTGGCAGGTGAGCAAGGCGAGTGACCAGAAGTAAAGCCAGAGCATAAATCCAGATGAAGAAGGATCTGGAATGGTGAGCTAGAGGGCTTGGCTTGCTCCCAGAATGAAATGGGGAGCCACAGAAATGTTTTAAGCATTGAATAAATCTAATCTCTAAAATTAATTTGGTGGCAATATGGGAAAATGATTCATCAGGGCAATGCTAGTTTCAAAAAGGTATTAAAAGAGTCCAGGCCAGAGGCCAGACAGTGATGTAGTGGTAAAACACTGTGTTGTGTGAGACTGACCCACATGGGACAGCTCTGGATTTAGGTCTGGAGACTTTCCTGAGTATGCCAGGTACATGCATGCCCTTGATCAGGCTGAAGATAAATCACTATGTCAGGACCCTTTTGGGCACGTTGTCTCTATGTCTCTCTTGCTCATGGAGGAAATAGGTATTTAAACCTTAAAATTAATAATAAACATGAAAAAAATAGTCTAGGCTAGACATGTTGAGTTAAAATAAGTAATGGGTGCTCAGGAAAGTAGAATGGATTCAGATTTAGACAGTGGTAACCTGATTGAATTTGGTAAAGATAGATTTAAAAAAAAAATCAGGGCAAGTTTCTCTGTTGGGATATGGAATATAAGAAGCTTAAATATTTAAAAAGGGAAAAATGAACTTAATTAAGAATCTGTTGACTGGGTCTGGAGGTAACTGATCTGTACAGGGAATGATCTCCAGGGCTTTCAGCTGAATAGGGAGAATTGGGTTGGGTATCCAGAAGAGAGAATAATTTACTCAAATGCAAGATATATTCCATTGGTGACAGTCAACATGTCTACTTGAACTAGGTCATAGCAGTAAATAACATTGTATCAGCTAGTAAGGAATTTACTCCCTTTTCATTTCTCTTCCTTGTGGATTAGTCCCTTGAAGGATTTCTAGTTTGGTGACAATTTGCACTTAACATTTGATAATCTTCCTTTTAAGCCAAGAGAACATGAGTTTTAGACCCAAGCCTCTTAGCTAACAATAAATATCTGACTAGAATTTAATAACATTATTACATTCTTTGCCAGATTCCTTTATTTTTGCTTCTTATTTGTGACAGTAATATTGATTTTTCATAAACAATAGTGTTGATATTTTATATTTATTTACATTTTAAAATATGATTCAATTTTAAAAGATATTGCATAAAGGAAATAACAATGCAGTGTGTAGGTATGGAAAAAAAAAAACAAGAAGACAGTGTGTGTTGGTAGTTAGATATACCAAAAGAAAACCATTATTAGGCAGTGTTAGAACTGAGACTCATCTTCACATCTAGAAAGACAAGAATTCATCACATTATTTAGTGTTACTGAAATCACAGTAGTTGATAAAATTATTTTAAGAGAAGGTCTAGGAAAGATTCCTAATTCCCAAGGTTGGGCTTTGGAGAGCCTGTTATTATCTAAAATTATCTGTAAACATTTGTGTATATGTGCATTTTTCCTCCCAGGCAGAGAAGAGTTGTGTGTGTGTGCGTGTGTGTGTTTAATGGACATATAATACTTGTACACATTTGTGGGGTAGAAATGATTTTTTAGCACAAGAATAAAATGTGTGTTGATTAAATCAGAATAATTAGTATATCCATCATCTCAGTCACTTGTCATTACATTGTGTTGGGAACATTCAAAATCTTTTTTAATTACTCTGAGAAGCACAGTAAATTGTTAACTGTATTAATTCGACTATATTTTATAACAATAGAAATTGTTCCTCTATCTGGAATTTTCTTTCAACTAAGCAACATCTCTCTATCCTCCCCAAACCCTATTCTTTCCCGTGTTTGGTAATCATTCTCTCTCTCTCTCTCTCTCTCTCTCTCTCTTTTTAAAACTTGCTAGAGGATGTATGTGTTTACCTGAGAAAGAAAGAGTGAGAGAGAAAGTGAGAAAGAATATCCCCCATGGGGGATGGTCATACTGCAATTTTACTTATTTTGTTTCCTTGCATTTCAGATTCTGGCAGACATGCACACATGCCCGGCATGTTTCTCAACGGTAGGGTTGGGACTTGAACTATGCAGTTGGCCATGTAGGATCCAGCCTTCTTAACCATCACATGACCAGCTTGCCTAGTAGTCATTCTTGAACTCTCTGCTTCTATGGGGTCATTTTGTTTATAGATACCTGAAGAATCTTTGACCAAAAGAAAGTAAGAAAATTTGGAAGGGAAGAGAGATCTGAGGACTAACAGTGTGACAGGATCACCAGATAAACAGTGATACAGGAAGTAAACCAAGACAATGATGTCATATTTTTCAATGGGAAGATAAGTATTTCTGAGCCTAAAGGAAGAGAAGACATGAGTGATTAATGGTTAAGTTGGTCAAATGTTACTAAATTGTCTTATAAGCTAAGGTTTTAGCAAGCAGTAACCTCTGATTTAATGACACTGTGACTATTGTCAAAGCAATTTCATGGGGTAGTGGGAGTGGAAGCCAGACTGTGGTGGGAGAGGGGACAGAGGAGATGGTAACAAGAAATACAAAATAAATTGTTTTTGGGAAGGAGCAAATAGGATTTGGGATCATAAGAGACTTTTTTGTTAATTTTAAGGAAGAGAGTGATGCCATCTTAATAATGTATTTAAATCATGTAGACATTAAAGAGAAGGTTAAATTTGGAGCTGATAAAAGAATGGTTTATGAAGAAAGGTCCAGATGAGTCAGGCTGTTGTGGGATGCAGAGCAGGGGGGAAGGTCAGCTGGGACTAGAGGAAGGAGAATAGCTGAGCGGATAAATATTCAAGAGTTGGAAGTGATGAGGAAGATGCATTCCTGAGAACTTCTGCATTTCTAGTAAAGAGTCATCCTGAGAGTGGAAGGAGTAGGGAGACACCGAGTTCGTTTTGAGCAGGGTAGCAAGCTGTGTACCAGTTGCTGATGGAAATCAGAGTGCCAAGCAGTAGTGAGAAAAGATGACGAGAGGGTGAGTGTCCAAATGACACTAGGAATTGACTCGTCATAATAGCATCAATTGCAAGAATTTATACAGAGTTCTGAAGCAGCACTTAGCTCTAGGAATGTTAGTTCCTGACTACAGGTTAGATACAGATCTAGAGGTTTCAATGAACTGGCACTAGCTCTGTTCCTATGTGTGCTAGTTCCCTCCCTTACCAGCATCTTGAATGCCCTCTACTGCACACTAAAGGATTTTGTACTCACAGTTGTTCTTTTTAAAAATTAGCTTTTCTTTTATGTGATCTATTCTCATTGATCTAATTTAGGCATCATAGCTCCCGTCTTAAAAGAAAAAACCTCCATGGCCTGCTCCAGTTACCATTACTCCTCTTAAAAAAAAAAAAAATAGGTTTTTGCAATAGGGCACATGTGCTTGCTGGAGAGGAGAGAGAGATAGTAAGAAGGAAAGTGAGAAGTCACCTCCCCAGGGTGATGGCCACGTGTAATCCTTTCTCCTCCATTCTCATCCTGGGATCTGGGGCATGCACACACATAGTTCCCAACATGATTTGCAAGCTGCCAGGTCCAGCATACAAACTGCAGTCAGTCATGTGGGAGTCCAGCACCTTACCCAACACAGCATCTGCTGGCCCTAAAATGTTTTAAGTTATACATAGTATTCACTTCCTTATCATTCATCCTTTTTTTCCTATTATTATTATTTGCTATAGTTGCATGAACTCACTGGAGCGAGATGGGGAAGGCAGAGTGAGAATTCACCCTTCCCCAGGGGGCATAGCCATTCCCCAATCCCTTCTCTTCCATTCTTCTCTCAGCATTTTGAGCACTTACATACACGTGCCTGGGATGATTTTCAAGCCACTGAGTCCAGGTCTCAAACTGCAGAGTTGGCTATGTGGGATCTAGCTCCCTTAACCTCCATGTCACCACTTGTCTCTTTTCTCTTATTTAAGTTACAAGTTTTTTCCAGGTGTATAAAATTGTGTTTAGGGTTTTGAACAGCTAACCTATGTGCCCATAATTAAAGGTCTTAAAGTACATACAAGAGTTTATCTTCTTCCCACCATCATGCCCTACCACCTACTTTCCCTTCTGTAAGCAACCACTCTTTTCCACTGGTTTATTTAATATATTTTCATATACAAGCTATTTTTCTTTGTTGTTTTATAAATGATAAAATATTATGCATACTGCACTTCAACTTTTTATACTTGCTTAATATATTTTAAAGATATTTTATTTCTTTAGTTTTTCTTTCTTTCTCTTTCTTTCTTTCTTTCTTTCTTTCTTTCTTTCTTTCTTTCTTTCTTTCTTTCTTTCTTTCTTTCTTTCTTTCTTTCTTCTTTTTTTTGAGAGGCTTTTGCTATAGGGCATGTGAGCTCACCAGAAAGACAGAGACATAGAGACAGGAAGTGAGAAATTACCCCCCAGGGGGGATGGCCACGCCGCAATCCCTTCTCCTCCATTCTCCTCTCGGGATCTTGGGCACGCATGCACACGTGCCTGGCGTGAGTTTAAGCCACTGGTTCTGAGACCCGAACTGAGGTTGAGTGACATAGCCATTACGCTAACTGTTGGTCCCAAGATCTTTTTATTTTAATACATTAAAAGTTGTCTTTATAATTTTAATAGCTGGATAGTATTCCATTAAGTGGATATACATAGTTTGTTTCATGTATTTCCTATTTATAGATATTTATGTTGTTTCTATTGTTTGCTTATGCATAAAGTGTAGTAATTAACTTTCAACTCTTCTTGTTTTGTATGCATGCAAATATATCTATAAGAAAAATTCTTGCAATTGCAATCACTAAGTCACAAATCTTTGTTCAACCCTTATCAAGCATTTATTGTCACTATTTTGACTGAAATAGCTCTTATCAAAGTCATATAAAATTCCAAGGGAATTCTTTGTCTTCATATAATTTAACTCTATTTAAAAAAAAAAGAACTACTTTATTTACCTTAATTTATTTAAATTTGACCAGAGAGGGAGAGAGGCAGGGAGGGAGAGAGACAGACAGAGACAGAGAGAGAGAGACAGAGAGAGAGGAAGAGAGAGAAATCAAGCCCCACCAGGTCCAGGGTTCAAACTGTGGTCAGCCATGTGGGAGTCTAGCACCCTTAACCACCATGCCACCTGCTGGCCCCCCTATAATTTAACTCTTCTACAGCACTAAATACATCTGGTCATCTCTTTCTTTATAAAATACTTCTTTGGGCTTCCATGATAGTACACTCTTCTGGATTTCCGCTTACTCCACAGACCGCTCCTTCTCGATTTCCTTCTCTGCCTTCTACTCTCTTCAATTTCCATATTTTGAATGATTCTACAACTCTTTCCTGAGCTTAATCTTTTGCATGTATTCTCTTATAAAATGATTTAATTAAAATCTCATTGTTTTAAATGCCATTCACACACTGATGACTCACACCTTCTTATCTCCCACTCTGACTTTTCCCTGAACTCTGTCCCAACTATCCCTGCAATGCCTGCACCCGCATAGCTATCTAATAAGCTGCTCAAAACTGAACAGTCTCTTCCTTGATTTCCCATAACAGTTGGTGACAACTACATTCTCTCAGTTGCTCTGTTCATAAATCACAACAGGTACTTTGATTCTTTCCCTCCACTAGCAGCCATACCTAATCTATCATCAAGGCTTGTCACCTTTACCTCCACAACTATCCAGAGTTCAGCCACTTCTCACTATCTCTACTGCTATCGCTGGTTGTAGACTAGGCGAGGAGGCTCTTGTAGCCTCCTGACAGCTTCCCTGCTTCCCCTCTTATCTTCCAACAGATTATCTCCACACAAGAGTGAAAGGATCTTTGTAGAACAGTTCTCTGCTAGAAATGTTTCCATGCCTTCCCACTGTACATGGAGAACAATAGAAATTCTGTGCCATAGACCACATATTACTTCTGAGAGAAGAAAACACCACAAACAAATGGGAGAGGTTATCAGATTCATACGGTTTCCCTTCTTTGATACTTGTGTGCATTCACTGATAAGGTTTTTGCCTATTTATGTTCATTCTTAGACTCTAAAATATTTTTCTTAGACTCTAAAACACTCAAGTGGAAGGATCATTTCTAGTACAGATCCCAATTCCAAGTTTTCTACTGTAGTTTAAGGGTTCTTCACATTTAGAGCAGAAATGAATATTTTTTGACTAATTTAAAGCGGAGGGAATGAAAAGAGTAAGGTTTCCATTGCAGAGTATAAGAACTGTGGTTCTATGCTGGATCACTACAAATAATTCCCTAGGGGCTCTGGGCCCCATTGTAAAAGGACTAATAGTGTTTTTGGTTAATAACAACCAGGAAACGACACATGCATCTCATTTACTCTGCCTCAGACAGCACCCTCCCATATCTAATATTGAAAAAAAGAGAATTCTGCCATGACTTTAAAAATATTACCATGTCCATCTTGCTTGATGTATTATGTATTTATTACTAACATACTAGGTGTGTCCTTCAAACATTGTTCAAGTGGTTTCAGTAGTCATTAATCAAATCCAAAAGGGATCACGTTTAAGAAGAATTCAAACCATCACTCTTTCATTTCTAATGAAGAAGCAAGTTATAATTTGGAAGATTTTAGGAAAAAAATTAATTTAAAAGAAAATATTTCCTAAGGTATGTGTATAGTTTTTATTGGCAGCTTTATGGTAGTCTTTCTAAGAAAACTAAGAACTAGTAGTTGAGTAATACATCTATGTACTTAAAAGGCTTAAAAGTTTTCTTTAGAAATGTGTTGTTGCTCAAGCCCACCCATTAATAAAACTCAGCTAATAGATAAGGTGTTAAAAGTTTCCTTGTTCCTAAAAGTCTTCATTTTAACAGAGATCTTTGCATGTTGTTGAAGGGAAACAAACCTTAGATAAAACATAAGTTCATTAGTTCTATAGGAAGCCTAAGTGGATGGAGTTTAAATAATTCATACTAACTAAAGGGTGTGTAGAAAAAATAATACCGATACTTCTTAGATAGAAATAAGTACACTGGACAAGCTGGTGACGTGGTTGTTAAGGAAGCTGGATTCACATGGCCAACTTTGAGGGCTGGGTCCTGGATTCAGCAGCTTGAAAAACACACCAGGCATGTATGCATGTATGCCCAAAATCCCAAGAGGAGAACGGAGAAGGGATTGTGCCATGGCTATCATTCGGGGAGTGATTTCTCCCTCCCCCTCTCTCTCTGGCGAGCACAAGCATCCTTTGCAACAACAAGAAAAGTAAATTAAGTTATTTTTCATATCCAGGAACTCCTAAGTAAATACAAACTTTTTTTTCTAGAATCATATGAGTTTGCTCCTAAGGAACACTACTCAAAGCTTAGAGAATCATTTTTGATTAAAAACAGTGAATAGCTTCTTTCATTCTAGGAGCCGACCTTGAAACACAGATTTGAAAGGGGTGGAGAGAAGCAAAAACTATACTTCTTCAAGCTTCATAGTGGTGATGCTTAAACTAGTTATGAGTTTGGAGAGAGGAAAGAGAGAGGAAGAGGAAGAGCAAGGGCAAACCCAGAGGGGATGGCAGTCTTCCTCAGTTTGCTTTGGCTGAGGATGCTCACTTCCATCAGTGAAAGGCAGCTCAGAAACCAGTCCCCCTCCCACACAGACAAATGGGGCAAATCAGGCTTCAGCATCATTAGACTGTTGGTCACGAATCAAATGTCCAAGATTAGTATATAAATAGAACAAGAATAAAACCCACTTTTGACTTTATATTATTTTGCCAGATCTTTGGAACCCACTAAAATGTGATAAAATTACAAGCCAACTAAAATTGAAACAAACTACAGTAATGATATAGCTAGCTAGTCCAGAAAAGTATGTGCATGTGTGTGTGGTGGGGGGTGATGTTAAAATGACCTACTTGTATCACCTGAGATACTCACTTAAGGGAATCATCTGACTATCATACAATCGTCAGGGTGGCCGTCATGGTGCCTGAAGTCCTTAACGGCTAGAAAGATGAAGTCTGCTCCTCAAGCTTTTGTTCAAAGGGAGCAACAGTTCGCGTCTGTCCCATCCAGTGCCCTATAAAGCCATCTCTTTCATGCACATGGAAATAATAAAAAAAATCAAACCCAGCATTTGACACACCCAAAATGTCATTTCCATAAGCATTCCTTCTCCTCATCCCTCCAATTTCACTCCTTAAGTTTCTGGGTAAACAGCTGCTGCTCTCCCAGCCCTTTGGGGCATGCAGCCCCAGGATGAACCCTTATTCTGATGGCCACTCGGATCCCTCTTTCTCCTTCCTCCAAACAAGAAAGTGCCAACAGCCCAACCTGGGCAGGACTTGCAGAGCTCAGGCACACTGCAGCGGGCTGCGAGGTGGACTCTCTGTCCTGCCTCATTACCTCAGTGACGCGAACCTGCGGGAAACCAAGTTGGAAAACTGCATCTGCTTTTCGACGAGAGGCTGCTCCCAGCTCCTCACATTTATTTTATTTCTTCCTGGATCTTCCCCAGACCCCACCGAGGGACAGATTTGAAGACTCTCCTGTGTTTCCAGCGCCAGATTTTGGCCTGCGCTGGGTCTCTGTCCATCCCAGAGGCTCCCCAAGGCAGGAGTGCGGCGAGGCTGCCCCGGACGAGGGGTGGCGGGCTGGGACAGCCACCTCTTGCCATCAGGCCCGGGCCAGACCCTTCTCTCCCAGCCTAGACCCCCTGCTCTGCCTAATACCAAGTCTGCTCCCCAACTTCGCCCCGGGAAGCAGAGGTTGCAGGGGAAGGGAAACAGGAGATTTTTGAATTCCTGCGCTGTTTGATGAAAGTAGTGTGGGAAAGGAACTGTCGCCAGCCCCACAGGCTTGCCAGCGGCAGGGCTCCCCTGCTCCCCTTCCCCACCTGCGCCGCCCTTGGGCGCGACGCGCTCTCCCTTGCTGGGTGTACAAAGCACACTCACCCCAAAGACTACCCCTAGCGGTCCAGAGCGGGAAAGGTGGTTCCCCAGGCCTGGGGCGCAGGCTGGC
>NW_006159953.1:349728-430055 GCF_000334495.1 Tupaia belangeri chinensis
GGTCTGGGGCGCCGACGGGCTGGCGAGCGGACGCCAGGGCGCTCCCCCTCCCCTAGCACCCCTCTCTTCTTGCCTTCATCTCTTCCTTCCTTGAATACCCGATTCTCTTCTTGCTTCTCTCACTTTTCCCCCCTCCCTGTCTCTTTTCTCATCCGCCGTCCCCTCCTCCCCCTTCACTGATGCATGGAGAAGGGCGGGGGAGGGAGAACGTCCCGTCTCTTTAACTTGAGTGATACCTTGGAGATTATCTCTTCGTGGAATCTGGAAATGAAGTGAACCACCTTTCTGAAAACGTGTAAAATGAAACGACTTTAATCTCCTTTCCCTTTTTCTGTGTCTCTTTTTATCCAGTTGCGTGGCTTGGAATGAGGTGAGGTCAGATGAGGAAAAAAAATAGAACTGAAGGCAACAGTCTTGGGAAGCAGACCTGTGAACCAGCCATTTGGAGGGGGCAGAGACAGATTCACCCCCAATTGCACACAACAATTGGTCTTTCCTGAAAAAGAATTGAGCTTGGGGACAAGAGGAGGGGGACTGGCAATGCAATGGCATCAAGGTTTATGCAAGGCTTTATTTAAAGGCATCCCATTGGTTTGTCCTACAGATGCCTTAGGAGACACCTGTAGTGTTTTGACCTGAATTTGACCTTGAGAAAGAACTTGACCTTCCCTGTTTGACTTTGAATCTTTCTCTAGAACCATAGTTTTAGAGCCCTATGAAGAGTCCCATCAGCCTATCAAGAATTTCTCAAGCCCCTTTCTACTGACCCTAGAGATTTGAATGCTCTTTGGAAGGAGGCAGTTTTCCAGCAGTGAAATGGCTCTCCAATGCTGGGAGAGAAGGATCATTGTTCACAGTACCACCCTGTGAGTTCTGGATGGGATACTCAGGACTGAGTCTCATCAGTGGCCTGATTCCTATTCCCAGAATTCTCTTGTCACATAAAGATCCTTTCTGCTCTCCCACCTCTCAATACTTCCTTCCACACAAACCTGTATTTTCCAGGTTACCACCTTTCATTGATGAAGTCATCCTAGGTGTCTAGCATCATACATTTAAATGAGATGCTGTTTATAAACACGAAGTGCATTGCATGACAGTTGGTATTCAGTAAATACTAGCTGATTTAGGGTAATGACTTGAGATTATCATTAGCATTTTTTCATGTTTTATTCTCTCATGTAATTTTTTAAAAGAATTGTTTATTTAATTCCATTTGTTATTATTTTTTAAAACTTTGACCAGAGAGAGCCAGAGAGAGATTGAGAGAAACGGAAAGCCAGGAAGCAAGCTGCCAGGTCTAGGACTTGAACTAGGGTTGGCCATGTGAGAATCCAGCACTTTAACCACTATGCCACCTGCTGGTCCATCTCTCACATAATTACTATTATTTTATTTTAGAGAGATTTTTGCTATAGGGCATGCATGCTCGTGGAGAGTCAGAGAGGCAGAAAGCGAGAAATCACCTCCCCCTCATGGCCACGGCACAGTCCCTTCACCTCCATGTTCTTTCAGGGATTTTGGGCACACACACAAATGCCCAGTATGAGTTTTAAGGCACTGGGTTTGGAACTCAAACCTCTGTTGACTATGTCGGAGTCCAGAGACCTAACCATTATGCCATCTGCTGGTCCTCTCATGTAATTTTTTTAAACTTCAATTTCTTGTGCCATAATTTCCACAGCTCTAGTCCTACTGCCTTTTAAATATATGATGATGTGGTGATGTCTATTCACTTAAGGAAGTATGGAAAATAATTCCAAAGGAAGTCAAGATTTATAACTTTCCTAATAGAATACTATAATTTCCCTAGATGATATTCACCGCCATTATTTTACACTTGTACCCAGAGTGATTTGTAACAAATCTTGTAGAGTTCAACATTGTGTCACCTCGGCAAGCAGATTAATATATTTCCCACACTGTCTACAGAATTTCCACAGTGGGACAGGAAATCACAGATTGTCTATGTGAGACTGAGAAGATGCTCTGAGGATGTCCATATCTAGCAGGTTTGTCCCTATTTTGGATTTGTTTTTGTTTTTAAATACAATAGGAACCAACCTGAAATCTAGAGAACTAGAGACTTTAACTTCAGGATGTTTTCAAACGGCATTTTTGGATTCGTGCAATTGAGGTTAATAATTTCATAACACATCTAGAGAGTAGATTATATTAAGTGAAAGGATACAAAAGATCTCACCATAATGCCAGAGGATCTAAGGTTCCTGGTGCTTTCGTTACTGCTACTGCAGCAGACAAATTTCCTTAGGAATCAGTGATGAAAATGCACCTTGCATTCTGCAACAGGACATTGTGCCCTAGAGGTAACCCATTTACTAATCAACGCCATATACGGAACCTGCAGGTAGGGCATAGTCATAGCACTAAGCAAGGATTTATAGAAATAACTAAAGCATGCCATCGATGAAATATCCTAGACTGCTTCTGTAGGTATCAGACTGCTTTATAGAGAACTGAATCTCCATGACAAAGAGGTCAGAAGCTCAGTCGGTTTTTAAGTTCACTGCTTTTGAATGATTTAAAGGAAATGGAGCCATCCCGGACAAATTCCTTTCAAAGTTTAGATAAAAGATCCAGAAGGTATTGATGCTTAAAGGTCTTATTTATAATCTTAAATATGCAGAATGACAGACACATGTCTTAAAAGATAATACACTTATTGTCTATTACTCGAGCTTTGGCTTGACAGATTTTATTAAGGACAGATTGCCCTACACTGAAAATATCGATCTCAGTTTAAGACTATGTTAAAGCTCTCTTGGCGATTTTTTTTCTTTTCTTTTTTTTTCAATTAAGGGGACTGCTCTACTAAGATAACTGTAAAAGTTAGTCACGATGAGCAAAATTAAGGAAAAAATTGAAAAAATTATAAAAAGATATAAGCAGCATAGACAAAATTAGCACAAATGGTGCAGGCCAAAATAATGTGACTTTTTCCCAAATAGTTCATATTTTCCTTGAGTTATTTCGCTAACTGCAGAAGATTAACCTAACCTCAGATACCCCGTAAGTAATATACACTGATGCAGTATACGACATCAAAAGGTTAATTTCTAGAAACATTATTTTAAATGCTGTTTTTTCTATTTAAAAATAAACTTCAAAGTAAAGTAAAAATCCATAATGGAAATAAAGCAATCAAATAAGCAACCCTTCCCTTTTTATGGGAAAAAACATTTTTGGTAATTATTCAGATTGACTTCATACAGTCATTAAATTTTTCAGATAATGTCTTAGCTCTCCTTTTGAAAGGAAGTAGAAAGATAAGAGAATTTTGAAGTAAAATACTTTAATAATTTCATAATATGCAGGGGAAGACTGGATTAGACATAATTTCTATTATAAAATAATATTTTTTGTAAGTAGAAAGTATGCTTAAGCTACTCTCTAGAGACTATAATTATATCTAAACAACAACAGAAAAATTGGGTTCATAGTTTGGGTTGGTTCTTTATATAAATCATTAGAATTTTCCTTCTAGCTAGCTGAATTTGTGAGTTCTTTTCTACATATGAGCAAAACGATGTAGAGGAAAGCCACTGCATGAGAATGTTCCACATCTGTCACTCTGGGACAATCTTACTCTTTAGGATGTAGTAAGTTTATCTCTAAAATGAGCCGTGCGTGGAGGATGAGATAAGCATGAACATCAAAATATTTTTTGGTGTGCTGTCACATTGTTCTTAACTTCGTAATTGAATGAATTGTAGCACAGTGTTTTGTGCACTGTAATGGTCAGGCATTTTGCTGACCATACTGATGTGTAAAAGTGCATAGTTATTAAGTCTACTAGGATGTCATGATAGAAAAATAACAGTTGATCAAATATAGTTACAGTAGATAGTAATGCTACCAAATTACTATGTAATCGAATTTTCCAGCTAACAGCCTTCATTATCACAAGAGATTGTCAATTTCAATATAGCATATCTCTTAATATTTGATGCTATTCTAAGTTATATTCCAGTTATAGTTTCCTAAAGCCACTATTTATATTAGTATAAATATTTTAAATACTATTTTGCAATTTCTTATTTATTCTGTTTTTGATAAGGTAATAAAAACTTCAGGTGCATGGTGGTTAAGGCACTGGATTTCTACAGGGCTGACCATGATTTGAGTCTTGGACCTGGCAGCTTAAAAATCATACCAGGCATGAGTGTGTGTGTGCCCAAATTTCTGAGAGAAGGATGGAGGAGAAGAGACTGTGGCATGGCCATCCCCCCTAGGGGTTGATTTTTCACTTTCTCTCTCTCTGTCTCTGGCTAAGGCATATGGCTTATGGCAAAAGCCTGAAAAAAAATCAATTATATCTCTACATTTATGAGAAAATAAGGCATAAAGATCGAGAAGGAGCCTTGCCTTAAAACTGAATTAATGTGTTGGGACCAGCAGTTAGCATAATGGTTATGTCGCTGGACTCCCACATAGTTGACCATGGTTCGAATCCCAGACCCAGTGGCTTAATCTCACACCGGGCGCATGTGTGTGCGTGCCCAAGATCCCGAGAGGAGAATGGAGGAGAAGGGATTGTGGCGTGACCATCCCCCCTGGGGGGTGATTTCTCGCTCTCTGTCTCTCTGTCTCTCTCTGTCTGTCTGGCGCACGCACTTGCCCTATAGCAAAAACCTCTCAAAAAAAGTTGAATTAATGTGACTCTTAATTTCACCTAGCCTTTAACCTATATGATGAGTTAAAGATGTGGTCATATGCATTTTCACAGAAAGGATAAGGTTATTACACGAGATAAGTTCAAAATTATGAGGCAAAAGCTGCAATGAATGATTTAGATTCTAAAACCATTAAATTTTGATACTTAATGAGGTACCTTTGAGGCTGCTGTTTTTTAAATTAGAATCTTGTTGGGTCAATACATACAAAGCAAATTTTTTAAGTGAAAGCATTTCATGGAAATGTGGTTTGCAACTATTTAGCTTCTAAACAGCTGGGTAGGATGTTTGGATGTTTGGTATGCATTTGAACCAATGAGTACTCAACCAATTGGAGTACCCGATGGCAGGACTGGAATAACTAGCACGTACTTAAAATAACAGTTTTTTTTCATCTTGTCCCTACAACATACTTCTGGCTATTTCTAAGTAGATATGTGTATGTGTGTGTGTGTGTGTGTGTGTGTGTGTGTGTGTGTACATATATATCTAATGAAAACAAAAACAAAACAAGATAGCTTTGAAAAATCAAGGTGAAACCCTAGGCTGGTTCATTGCCAATTGTTAATAGTATATTAAGAATATACTATTAAGGTTCTAGAATAAATAATATCTACTCATGGAATTTTACAAGGACAAAAGAGTAGACTATGAGTATTTAAAATGGAACACATTTATCCAAAAACATTAGTACTTAGGAGGTTGATTAATATGTCTTTAATAAAAAGAAAATTCTGATTATTTAAAAATTAATTTTTATTATATCTTTATGTGTAGGTTTCTTCTTCTGCATGTGAAATGAGACAAATTAACTAACAGCTTGCTAAAGCTGTTGATATATTATTGCTTAATTAAGTGCAATTCTTGAAGGCTATTTTTTTTTTTTTTGAGTGGTTTTTGCTATAGGGCATGTGTGCTTGCCAGAAAGAGAGAGAGAGAAAGACAGAAACCAAGAAACCAGCCCCTGAAGGAGATGATCATGACGCAAACTCTTCTCTTCCATTCTCCTCTCGGGATCTTGGGCACGTACGCACATGTACCTGGTGTGAGTTTAAGCCACTGGGTCCGGGACTCAAACCATGGTTGACTACATGGGAGTCCAGTGACATAGCTATTATGCCAACTGCTGGTTCCCTTTGAAGGTTTTTAGTACAATTTATTTAAAGCTCCATGCCAATATTTTAACCATTTAAAGTGCCTTCATAGTAATAGTTCAGTGTTGAAAAGAGTGCTCAATGCAGTTGTAAAATAATATGAATAATTTCCACTGACACAATGGGGGTATTACTAAGAACAGCAGAGGAAGTAGATTGTTTCTTCGAAATAGAGTCTAAAATAAGGATGTTAGTTTCCCAGAAGAGAATTTCCCAACATTTTATATTATGAATTTCCCCTTACATTACCTTATAAGGCACATTTACATCTTAATTATATTAGTGAGTTTGTTTTAAAATATGTTTAGATACTACTTTGGGAAGCAGACTCTCCCAAACATTAATTTTTTGATATGCTTCCTTAAACTGTGCCCATCTTATTTTTTTTCCACTTTTTTCCCTTCATTTTAATTGTGTGCATGTGCAAGTGTTCATTTGTATCCTTTTGCTCTATACTTTGACCTCCTTTAGAGAAAAAGCTGCTTTATTCATCTTTGTTTAGCCTTAGTAATTTGCCTAGTGCCTAGAAATCAGAAGATGCTCAATAATTTTTGAAATACATGTATGAATAAATCTCTCAGGTACTTCTCTTAAACTTTTCTACTGAATGAAACTTATCAGCTTTCATTTCCCCAAAATGGTGTTTACTGAATGGTAGAAGTTATTCAGTGTCTTTTACAATGCCACCCAGTGAGGCTTATAGAATAGCCCTCCCTTCTCTTCCCCGCTATCTCTACTTTTCATGTCAGAGGCATCTTCAGATGCCTCATGTTCTATGGAACTTTCAGAAGTGGGGCACAAAAGCTCTGTGTGCCAAGGTGTACCTTCCTAAGAGTGGGGTGTATTCAAACTGATTGACCAATGAGTTGATCGTTCCAGGAAGAGAGAGAATCTGTTCTCTAGGGATGTTCAACTACAACTGAAGAATCAAATAATTTTTTTCCTGGAGGTATTCCGAAAATAGTAAGGGGTAATGAAACAGGCAGGAGAACACATTATTACTATATAGACTTTTACTTAATCCATCTATGCTGTGTCTTGGACCTGGTAAATCTCTCGTCTTTCTTCTGGATTAGGGGGTAGAAATTATTGCTCAGCTCCACAGCAGTTTTATGGGGCTTAGACACCATTTTTATTTGTGCATAAAAGACTGTGGCACTGTGGCATACCTCACCTTTTAACATGCTTTGGGTTTCTAGGGTCAGTCAACCCTTTCATGAATACTGAGGGGTACTTCCTTTATATACCAGTGTTCTGCTTTTTATTTCTTTTTCTTTCTTGTTGCCAGAGGGTGCATGAGCTTACCAGGGAGAGAGAGATGGAACAACCACTCCTTCATGGGACATGATCAGGCGAGGCCTGGACACATGTGCTCCGAATTTTGAAGGATAGAGAAGAAAGGAGGAGCAGGGATTGCGGCATGACCATTCCCCACAGGGAGTGAAATCTTGCTTTCTGTCTCTCTGTCTCTGTCTTCCTGGTGAGCATATATGCCCTATAGCAAAAACCTCTCCCCCCAAAAAAAAGGTAGTATGAGAGGAGGGTGAGAAACAGGGGTAAAATTTATGTATACATGTATATATATGAAACTAGAAATGGAAAATTAATGATGATAACATGTATGAATAAGCCACTATGCAGTATATTTTGGATGGGAAATCACATTTTGTATGCTGTGACAATGCTCAGGGACTGGATGTAAATTAATTAATTTAAAATGTTTCAGAAGAAAATTACAGTGCACTTGTAATTAGATTCTGCCTTTATTCATAGTTTTAGAGTTTTAGTTTAAGGTATTTTGTGAATCAATAGAATGTGGAAAAAAAAAGAAGAAAATTAAATAAGAAAAAAAATTTAAAATTTTTAAAAAGACAAAAGGTTGTATATACTGATCTAATTTTAAACTCCAAGGATACTGATAAGAATAAATATTTTCAAGTTTTCTTTTGTCCTTATAAAATCTCTAGGACAACTCTCTGAGCTCAAATTCCAGACTCTTATCTTGCTTGTCTCCAGGCTTCTTTTCTTTCTTCATTGTTTTATTGCTCTTTAACTAACATAAACTTATTTTTCAGGAATAGTCTTTTGTTTAACAGCTTTATTGAACAATTGACCATAAGTATGTGGGGTCTTCTCTGGGCTCCTTATTCCATTTCATTGTTAAATGTGTATATTTTTATGCAAGTTCCTTACTGTACCACTTATTACCATTTTGTAGTATAGTTTAAAATCAGATATTATGATTCCTATGGCTTGGTTCTCTTTACTCATGATTGTCTCAGCTGTTAGGAGCTTTTTGGTAGTTTCTATGAATTTTAGGATTGTTTTTCTATTTCTATAAAAAGTGACTGGAATTTTTATAGGTCTTTCACTAAGTCTATAGGTTACTTTAGGTAGCATAAATTTTTATTTTTAAAGATTTTTGCTATAGGGTGCATGCACTCACTGGAGAGAAACAGAGACAGAGACAGGAAAGTGAGAAATCATCCCCCAGGTGTGATGGCACACTGCAATCCCCTCTTCTCCACTCTCCTCTGGTTTTCCCATAGGGCACGTGTGCTTGCTGAAGAAAGAGAGAGAGGGAAAGTGAGAAATCACCTCACCCCAAGGTGAGATCATAAGCTGCAATCCCCTCTTCTCCATTCTCCTCCTGAATTCTGCATATGCCCTATGTGCCTTTTGTGCTTTTTAAGCTGCAGGGTCTGGGTCTCAAACCAAGCAGTTGACAAGGTGGGATCTAGAGCCTTAACTACTAAGCCACCTGCTGGTCCAGCATGAAAATTTTAACAGTTCTTCCCATCATTAACATGTGATGTCTTTCCATTTATTTGAGTCTTCTTCAATTTCTTTAATAAATTTTGTACAGGTCTTTTACTTCTTTGACTAACTTTATTTCTAAGTATGTTTTAATGGTTATCATAGATGTAATTAAGTTTTTTGTTAGTGTACAGAAACACTACTGCTTTTTGTGTCTTGTATCCCATAACTTTACTATATTCACTTATTAGATTAAACAGGGGTTTTTTTTTGTAGATTTTTAAAAGATTTTCTACACATAGGATTATGTCATAAACAAACAGTGTCAATTTTACATCTTTTTATAAATTGAAAGCCTTTCTTTTTTTTTTTCTCTCTTGTTTATTCTTATAAGGACTTCCAATAATAAATCGAGTAGAAGCGTGGAGAGTGAACATGCTTGTCTTGTTATGGATCTTGGAGGAAGAAATTTTAATTTTTCATGATTCAATATAACGTTGACATATCATTTAAGACCTTTATTATTTCGAAGTAAATTTCTTCTGTACCTAATTTGTTTAGAGTTACTGTCTTGAAAGAATGATGAATGTTACCAGATGCATTTTATACATCTAATGATATGATCATAGGTTTTGTGTATTTCATTATGTTAATGTGATGTATCACAGTCCTTGACTTCTATATAATGAGGCATCCTTGTAACCTAGGCATAAGTCCTGCTTGATCACAGTAAGTGATCCTTTTAATGTGTTGTTGAATGCAGTTCGCTAGTGTTCAAGATTCATAAAATGATCTTGTAATCTGTAACCTTGCTGAACTTGTTCAATAGTTCTAATAGATTTTAAGGAAACTCCTTAAAATTTTCTCCATGAAATATCACATAACTGAAAATAAAGAGATCATTTTACTTTTTCCTTTTATTTATTCCTTTTATTTTATCTTCTTGTCTAATTGCCCTGGCTAGAAACTCTAGTATAATGTTAAATTGACGTTGTGATAAGGCTATCTTTGGTCTATGGTTTTTTTTCTCTTCCTGATCTTAGGATAAATCATTTAGATTTTCATCAGTGAGTATGAGCTTATCTGTGAGTTTTTCATAGGTTCCCATGATCAACTTGAGAAAGTTCTTTCCTATTCCCAGAAGTATTTTTTTTTTTAATCATTAAAGGGGTGTTGACTTTATCTTCTATTCTATTATTATAGTATCTTGTTATAATTGAGTTTTTTGGAAAGGTTTTTGCTATAGGGCATGTGTACTTGCCAGAAAGACAGAGAGAGACAGAGAGACAGAAAGTGAGAAATCACTCCCCTGGGGAGATAGCCATGCCATAATTCCTTCTCCTCCATTCTCCTCTTGGGATCTTGGGCACGCACACTCACCGTGAGTTTAAGCCACCGGGTCTGGGACTCGAACTGTGGTAGACTACATGGAAGTCCAGCAACATAGCCATTACATCATCTGCTGGTACCTATAATTGATTTTTTTAATGTAAAACCAATCTCACAATTTCTGGGATAAATCAAACTCAGTCATAGTGTATAAAGTTGGTGGATTCAGTTTGATAGTATTTTGTTTAGGATTTTTACATCTATATTTGTTAAAGACAGTGATCTGGAGTTTTGTTTGCACGTCAGTTGTTTTTGTTTGTTGATTGGTTTGTTTTAAGAGAGCGTTTTTGTTATAGGGTGCATGTGCTCACTGGAAAGACAGAGATAGATAGTGAGAAATCACCCACTAGGGAAGATGGCCATGCCCATAATCCCTTCTTCTCTATTCTCTCCTTGAGATTTTGGGCATGCACACACACTTACCAGATATGACTTTAAGCCACTGGGCCTGGGACTTGAACTGCAGTTGACTTTGTGAGAGTCCAGCAATGTAACCTTTATACCATCTCCTGGTCCCCTGTTTGCTTGTCGGTTTTGATAGTAGATGTTTTTCTAGCAATTTTTTATTACATTGATGTTATTTAACTTCTTAGCACATGGTTTATACTATATGGTCTTTTTTATTTCTGTGAGATAGTAGTAATTTACCTCTTTTTAATTACTGATGTTTGTAATTAGAGTGTTTCTCTTTTTTAATTAGAGAGAAATTTTTGCTATACGGCACTCACTGGAGAGACAGAGAGACAAAAAGTAAGAAATTATCCCCTAGAGGGATGGCAATGCCACAATCCCTTCTCCTCCAGTGTCCTCTCAGGATTTTGGGCACAAACACACACATGCCTAGCGTAAGCTAGAAGCTGCTTGGTCTGGGACTTGAAATGCATTCGGCCATTTGGGAGTACAAGAATATAACCACTATGCCATTGGCTGGTCCTCCCTCCCTGCTTTTTTTCTTTTTTTTTTTTCAGTTTGCTTAGTCTGAATAAATTTTTGTTAGTTTTTTTGTTGCTGGTATTTTAAAAATAAGATTTCGTTGATGTCTGTTGGTTTTCTATTCTCTATTTTGCTAATTTCTGCTCTAGTATTCCCTATTCTCTGCTTTTTCTAAGTTTAGTATGCTTTCCTTTCTCCAGTATTTAAAAATGTAATGTTAGGTTATTGATTTGAGATTTTCTTGTTTTTCATTACAAACAAGCACTGAAAATTATAATTTTTTTCTAAGCATTGCTATAAACACATTCCAGTATTTTTAGCATATCATGTCTTAATTTTCATTTTTCTGATAGTATTTTCTAACTTTTGTCATTTTTTTTATTCCTGGGTTATTTAGAAATGCATTGATTTATTTCTTCTTTTATCTTTTTTTTTATTCATTGGTTAATTAGAAACGCACTGATTTATTTTCATAGTACATATTTGTGAATTTTCCACATTTGTTTTGGTTTTGATTTTCAATTTTAGTCTATTGTCACAGGCAACATATTTTGTGTAATTCAATCCTTTAATTTTATTAAGGCTTGTTTTTTTGCATAGAATATGATTTATCCTAAAGAATGTATATTCTACTCTTGTAAATAGAGTGTTCCAGAAATGTTGTTGGCTCTATTAATAGTTGCTTTACAATGCTGCCAATGTCTTTCTTGTTGTTTTTCTGTCTAGTTATTCTATTTGTTATTGAAAATGAGGGTGATGTGTTCTCCAAATATTGTTGTATGTGGTCTATTTCTCTTTTTAAGTGTGCCAGTTTTTGCTTCACGTATTTTTGGGACTCTACATACGTGTTTATAGTTGTCATAGTCTCCTAATGAATTCACCCCTTTATTATTATTAATATTTTTAGGTTTTTGCCACAGGACCTGTGACTCACTGGAGGTAGAGAGAAGAGAAGAGAGAGGGAAAGTGAGAAATCACACTCTAATCTTTTCTCTTCCATTCTCTCAGTAATTGAGCATGCATATACACATATGCCTGGTGTAACTTTCGAATCACCAGGTCAAGGATTCAAACCATGGTTGATCATGTGGGTGTCCCTGTCCAAAGGAGATAGATAAGGTACCATGTGGGGAAGGGCTGTGGATTGAGAAAGGACAAGAAAAAAATAAGGTGGGGGGAGATGCCAGGCGGACCCAGCATCTCTGCTGAGAATGCACTGCCTTGAGTGGTTATGTGCTCATTCCTTTTTAGAAATATTTTTGCTATAGGACATATGCACTTGCTGGAGAGAGAGAGAGAGAGAGATCACCCCCCCAGGGGGCATGGCCACGCCACAATCCCTTCTCCTCTATTCTCTGTTCAGGATTTTGGGTGTACATGTACATGCCCCCGGAATGTTTCAAGCCACCATGTCCAGGACTGAAACCACAGTCAACTACTTGGGAGTCCAGCTATACAACCGTTACACCATCAGCTGGTCCCTGTGCTCATTCTTTCATAGGTGAGGAAAAGTCAAGTGCTTTACTTGTGGAGCACCTTGTGGTTCTAAACAAGCCTCTCCTAGCCCTCTCTGACTAATGCTCAGGTTTTTTCTATTTTAATGTCCAGCAGTAGATTGTGTCTTTATTTAGCTTTCACATGCCCTGCAGTGGTATCTCAATGAATGTATCCACTTTAAGACATTCCCTTCATGTGGAAGTCCAGTGCTTTCACCACCAAGCCACCTGCTGGTCCTGACCCCTTTATTATTACAAAATCCTTTTCCTTCCATTCTCCTCTCAGGATTTTGAGCATGCACGAACACATACACCCTAGGTGTGTTTTTCAAGCCTCCAGGTTCAGGTCCATGGAACTGGACATGTGAGATCCAACACTTAAATCATCATACCACCTGCTGGCTCATAAATAATTTAAAAAATAAAGAAGTATGCATTTATACATCTTTTATTGTTCCATAAATTAGATTTGCTGACACTCTTTGTTTTTTAGGTGAATTTGAATTACTGTCTGAAGTCATTTGTTTCAGCCTGAGTTAATTTTATGTGTTTTCTTAGATTAGTCACTTTTCTCTTGCTTTTTTCAAGACTTTTTTCTTTGCCTTCTTTTAATATTTTCATTATGTTATGTTTGGGCTTGAATTGTATTATGCTTTGTCTTTTAAAAAAATATTTTAGTTTAGGGGCTAGCAGGCGGCATGGTAGTTAAGGGTGCCAGACTCCCACATTGTTCAAGTCCTGGACCCAGCAGCTAGTTTTCTCACTTTCCCTCCCTCTCTTTCTCTGTCACTCTCTGGTCAAGTTAAAAATAAGTAAATAAATAAAGTAACTTAAATGAAATGAATTTTAATGTTTTTGTTTATTTATTTACTTACCTTTTATACATTCATTCAGCCGGCAAATATAATTACAGTTTTGAAAATGAATTTTTCTGGCATGAACGCACCGTATATTAGTCCAGTTAAAGGTATTATACACATTATCATCAACAGAGAATTTTTCACTTTTGTGTTCCTTAAATGTTTTGCTTCTTTTTCTCTTCGTTCCCTTGCTCTCACCCTCCTCCATTTTCCACCCTCCTCCTCCACTGTCTCTAGTATCTGCAGTTTTTCTCCATGCTTTTGTATCTTCAATCTTTCAGTTTCTGACAGAGTGCAGATATTCAGTGTATATTAAGAGGAGACATACACTGTCCCCTTTTCATAGTCTGGCTTGCCTTACTTAGCAGCAAATCTCCTATGTTTGTGCATTTTCTGTCAAATCTTGTTTTTTTTTTTTTTTTTTTTTTTTTTGACTGATTAGTGTATATTTCCCATACAGTTTCAATCCATTCATCTGTTCATGGACATGTGGGTTGAATTCCATGTCTTCACCATTTTGAATAATACCAAAATAAATATGTATGTGCAAGTACTTTCTGACTGAGTGTATTCCTATTCTTTGGGTAGATATCCAGGAGTGAAACTGCTGGATCATATGGTAGTTCTATTTGTAAGTCTTTAAGAAACCTCCAAATTGTTCTCTATAGTGGTTGTACTAATTTATATTCCCACTAACAATGTAGGACAGTTCCTTTTTTACCACAGCCTCACCAGCACTTATCAAATTTATCTATTTATTTATTTAAAAGAGACTTTTGCTATAGGGCATGTGTACTCACTGGAGAGACAGAGGGAGACAGAGAGACAGAAAACGAGAAATCACCCAACAGCGGGTATGACCAAGCTGTAATCACTTCTCCGCCATTCTCCTCTCAGGATTTTGGGCATTCACACACACGATTTTTAATTTTTTAAAATCTTGGCCATTCTGACTGGGGTTAGGTGGTATCTCACTGTGGTTTTGACTTGTATTTCCCTTATCATAAGGGTTGTTGAACATTTTTTCATATGTGTTTGATTATTTGTATGTCTTCCTTAAAGAGTTGCTTGTTCAGCTCCATTGCCCATCTTTTAATTGGGTCGATCATTTTTTTGGGAGTAAGCCACTTAAGTTCCCTGTATACTCTGGTTATCAGTCCCTTATCTGAGGCATAGTTATACTGTGTCTTTACTTTTATCTTACTGGAGTTATTGAACTTCTTGAATGTGTACGTTTATATTTTTTAATAAAATTTGTAAAGTTTTCAGCCATTATGTTTTTAAAATAATTTTTTTATTTATATTTAATCACTGTACATACAAAATGGTTTTACCCTTGGTGAATATGGTATATATTAGTCAAGTCATAGATATTACCATGTATATTATCATCAACAGATAACTTTTTATTTTGTTTCTGTTAATTTTTTTTCTCTCACTGCCCCCTCTCTCTCCTATTTGTTACCCATCCCCTCTTATACTGTTTCTAGTATCTTCAGTTGCCTTCCTGCTAGTACACCTTTCAATGCTTCAGTTTCTTCCATAGAGTACAAACATTCAGTGTATATTATGTGAGGATATACAATGCCTGTCTTTTGTAGTCTGACTTACTTCACTTAACATTAAATCTTCCATATTTGTCCACTTTATATCAAATATCATGGTCTCATTTTCTTATATGGCTGAGTAATGTTACATAGTGCTTACGTGTTGCATTTTTTGAATCTATTCATTATTCTTGGAAATTTGGGCTGATTCCAAGTCTTAGCAATTTTGAGTAATGCTGCACTGAATTTGGATATGCAAGTTTTTCCAAATTACACTCCTAAGAGCGGAATTACTGGGTTTTAAGTGATTTCTATTTGTAGGTTTTTGAGCAAACTTCATATTGTTCTACACAGGGGTTGAACTAATTTGTATTCTTTCCAACAGGGTAGAAGGGTTGGCTTTTCACCACAGCCTCACTAATATTTATCTTTCTGTATTTTTTTAAAATCCTAGCCATTCTGACTAGTATCTAGTGATATTATCATTGTGGTTTTCATTTGGATTTCCCTTATGTTAAGAGATGTTGAGCATGCTTTCATGTGCTTTTTGACCATTTTTATGTCTTTCTTAGAGAGTTGTCACTTCAGCTCATTTGCTCATCTTTTAATTGGATTGATTATTTTTTGGGGGGTGATCAGCTGCTTGAGCTCCCTGTAGATTCTGGTTATTAGTCCCTTATCTGAAGCATAGTTTACAAATATATTCTCCTACTCTGAGCATTCTCCCCTTACTCTAACTATTGTTTCTTTTCTTTGCAGATGCTTTTTAGTCTGATATAATTCCACTTGTCTTTTTTAGGTATTATTGCCTGTGCTGTTGGGGTCTTACTTAAGAAATCTTTGCCTGTTCCAATGTTTCCAAGAGTTTCTCCCATGTTTTCCACCAGTAGTTTCATAGTTTCAGGTTTTATGTTTAGATCTTTGATCCATTTTGAGTTGATTTTATTAGTAGTAAAAGTTAGGGTTCCAGTTTCATTTTTCTGCAGGGAAGTAATCAATTTTTCTAGCCATTATTTTTTTTGGCTATTTTTTCTCTTCTCTTTCTGATATTACTATTAATGCATTTGGTTTTATTAGTTTTCCACATTTTTTTAGGCTCTGTTCAATTTTCTTCATTCCTTTTTATCTTGTACTTCAGCTTTCACAGTCTCCTTTATGTTAATTGCCAGAGGTTATTTGCACTTGCCAGAGAGAGGCAGAGATAGAGAGGGAGAGAGAGACAGAGAGAGGGAACTTTGACAGACATTTCAGTAAATCACTGTATAAGGATGGCAATTAAACAACACCCTATTTCTGATCCTCTACCATTTCCCACCCTCCTCCCACACTATCTGTGGTATCTACAGTTGTTTTATATTCTTTTGCCCCTCGCCCCACATTTTATTGAGTCACAAAATTTCTTAGATAATCTTAACTATTTTCAATAGCAAGTTCAGCTGGTATGTATGTATCTGTGAAAACATGTCTGACTTTAGGTGTGAAACTCTGAGTAGAATAAATATACTATAAGGTAGTGCCTAGCTGATGCTATATAGCTTACTATGGTCAATAAATAGATATTTTAAAATATATTTTCTAATTTCAAGAAAAGCAGGTTTAGCTTTAATAAATCAGAAATGCTAAGAAACTTTGCCTAAAACGTAAAACCCAGAAACAGTTTATGATTCTGTTCAAATAGTAGGCATATGAACCTATCAACAGCTCAAGATGGGAGAAAAATCCTTAAAATTGGAAAACAAAGCCTAGAAGAAAATCAGCCAAAAATATGGAACTGCGCAGTACACGAGTGTGTCATGCAAAATCACTAGTTCTCAGCAGCCATGGAGGAGTCTTCTTCTGAGTGCCTGCCCAGTCCCTATCCTGGAGGGATTGGGGAGGTGGGGAAGGGGATTATTATCAAGATAAAGGAGGGGCTGAAAGCCAAGAGAATACTTTACCTTAAAAAATTTTTAAAAGAAAAAGTTACAAAAAAATTGAAGAGACAGAGAGAGAGAAAGAGACAGACAGAGACAGAGACAGAAAGAAGGCTAGAGGGGCTCCCTACCACTGAAGTTTGGGGCTGGAGGCTGAATTATCGTAGAAAATCTTCATTTCTCTTAGTCTGTGAAATCACTAGTTCTCAGCAGCCATGGAGGAGTCTTCTTCTGAAGGCCTTCCTACTGTATTTTTCAAGTCCCTGGGGACTGGGATTTGAAGCACATAGTAGGCTATGTGGAATCTGGTTCTTGCAACCACCACACTATGGGGCTGACCCTCATAGTCTCAACTGATGTATTTTTTGTTTTTTTTTTGGAGAGATTTTCGCTATAGGGCGCATGCGCTCTCCAGACAGACAGAGAGAGACATAGAGACAGAAAGCGAGAAATCACCCCCCAGAGGGGATGGTCACGCTGCAATCCCTTCTCCTCCATTCTCCTCTCGGGATCTTGGGCACGCACGCACACGCGCCCAGAGTGAGTTTTAAGCCACCGGGTCCGGGACGTGAACCGCGGTCTACTACGTGGGAATCCAGCGACATAGCCATTACACTAACTGCTGGTTCCCTCAACTGATGTATTTTTAAGTTCAGTTATTTTCCTGTCAGCTTGAATTTGGCTTTGAATCCTGCCAGTAAATTTTTCTTTCAGTTAGTATAATTTTTAACTTCAGAATTTCTATTTGCTTTCTCTCTCTCTTTTTTAAAAAATAATTTGTATGTTTTTATTGATATTTTCAATTCAATGAGGCATTGTCATTATATCTTATTTTACTTTTTAAACAATATTTCTCTGTAATTATTTACACACCTTTGAAACAGCTGCTTTTTTGTTTTGGAAAGATATATTTTAATAAATATATATTATTTATATTCATATACAAGAAATTATGTATGGTTTATTGAAAGGAAGTAACAAACAAATATTTTTAAAAATTCTCTTTTGATTTGTAATACAGTAAATATTGGTACATAGCATTCATATATACAAAAAGTATTTGTCCTCAATAATTTTAAGAATGTAAAATGGGTCTAAGACCAAAAAGTATCATAACTGTTGGTCTAGGACAGGGGTCTTTTTTTTTTGGAAAGGTTTTTGCTATGGGGTGTGTGTGTTTTCCAGAGAGACAGAGAGACAGAGAGATAGAAAGTGAGAAATCACCCCCCAGGGGGGATGGCCACTCTGCAATCCCTTCTCCTCCAATCACAGTTGGGCCTGTCATCCACACTGCCCCGGGTGGGTTTTTTTTTTTTTTTTTTTTTTTTTAGAGGTTTTCACTATAGGACGCGTGAGCTCTCCAGACAGACAGAGACATAGAAACAGAAAGCGAGAAATCACCCCCCAGGGGGGATGGTCACGCTGCAATTCCTTCTCCTCCATTCTCCTCTCGGGATCTCGGGCACGCATGCACACACGCCTGGCGTGAGTTCTAAGCCACCGGGTCCAGGACTCAAATCACAGTCGACTACGTGGGAGTCCAGCGACATAGCCATTACGCCAACTGCTGGTTCCCCCCGGCGTGAGTTTTAAGCCACTGGGTCCGGGACGTGAACCACGGTCGACTAAATGGGAGTCCAGCGACATAGTTATTACACTAACTGCTGGTCCCTAGGACAGGGGTCTTGAAACTTGAACCAGTTCGTAGGCTAAATTTGAACCTCAGCCGGTAGCCTGTTTTTGTGTTTCCTACCATCTAAGTATAGCTTTTGCACTTTTAAAATACTATAAACAAAGCAAAACAAACAAAAAAGCAAAAAACATAGAAAAATAAATGACAGATACTATGTAAAGCTTGAAAAAACAAAACCATTGACAATTTGGCCCATTATAGAAAAATTTGACTGGGGCCAGCTGGTGGTTTGGTGGTTATGGTGCTGGACTCCCACATAGTCAACTGTGGTTAGAGACCTGAATCTTGTGGCTTGCTTTCTCACTTTCTCTCCTTCTCTCTCTGTGTCTTTCTCTGGTGAGTACATGAGCCTTAAAGCAAATTTAAAAACAACAACAACAAAAAATAAAGTAAAATAAATAATTCTTTATTTTAAAAAAATTGTCGACATTTGTTCTAGGCAATCAATTGTTTTTCACCATATCATATTCTGACAACTTTCCAAGTTATTTGTTAAATTAAAAACAAAATAAAACAGAAAAACACAGTTCCTTCTTTTTAGAGGGAATTTACAGCAGCTAAAATTTTATTTTTTGCAGATGCTCACTACTTTCGATAAATCAGGGCTTTTGTATTGAGTGGGTCCATTCTTTGGAATTTTTCTGGTTTTGTTTTTTAATTAAAGTTAGTTTGGATTGTTCAATTTATTGAAAAGGGGGAGAAGCATCTTGAAATACATTCGAAATAATCAACCCAAATGTCCAAAAATAGATAAGTGAATTGAAAAAATGTGGCATATGTACTTTATGGAATACTACACAGCTGTAAAAAGCAATGAGATTCTGACATCTGATAGAAAGTGGATGAATATAGAAGACTTAATGCTTAATGAAGCAAGCTAGGCTATGAAAGACAGACTTTGTGTGTCTCCACTCAATATATATTGAATATCTGTGCTCTACAGTAAAAACAAAGTTTGGAAGGTATAGTATTAAGGAGGGCAACTGTAGATACTAGGATAGGGTTAATACAGGGGTGAGTAATAGAGGGAAGGAGGATAATGGGGAAAATTACATTTAATTGACACAAAAATGAAAAGTTATTTGCTAATGATAAAAAAAGAGAAGTACATTTGAAATTCTAGAGTTTTACCAAGAGTGGAATCATTTCACAACAAGAAAAATGGTCTTATGCCTTATTACTTTAATCTCTCATCAGTTATTTAGATATGAGCACATTGTATTTCATTTAACCTAAAACTAAATCCACTGTATTTATTATACAAACATTGTATGAGTTTAATGTACACTGAACTGTTCAGAAATTCAATTATTATTTATGTGTGGATATCACTTACTCACACATTATCTATCATTTAAAAATTTTATTGACTATGTTGTCTGGGAATAAACATATTAAGAAAAATGAAAGGAAAAATTATTTCTGCTTTGATGAAGGAAATGTATTAAGATCAAGAGAGATTAAATTATTCTGTTGTTAAAAATATATCCAAATCTCAGGAAAATTTATTTCTCATTTATGGACACACTGTGTGTCCACCCTGGTAGGTTCTAAAGGTATTGATTTTCACGAGTCACTCAGTTTGATGGAAACTCCTTTCTTCAGTTATTGTGTATTTTGGAACATATTGTCTTCTCCTTAATAGTTTAGCAAGAGAAGAATCCTGTTTCTTTATTTTATTTTATGTATTTTTTTTTTATGTTTAACCTGGACATGTTGCATGTCACTCTGACCAACAAAACTAGTCATAGGAATAAAAGCAATGTTGCCAAACTGACTCTGTCTTACTTCAGAGGATCTGAAAATAAGGGGAAGCACAAGGATTTCTGTCAAGCAATAATATCTTCCATGGGATACACAAAACAATTAGACAACAGTAAAACATATGGCACGCTATGGAGAAAAATAACAAAGGAGTATAGAGAGTACAGGGTATGATGGGAAAGGTTGGAAATTTAAATAGATGGTAAGATAAGCCCTTACTAATAACCTAAGCAAAGTTTTGAATAAGGTGAGAGAATAAGCTATTCCAACTAAGTGCACAGCAAGAATAAAGATGATGGATTGGGAGAGTCCTGCTATGCTAGAAGAATAGCAATGAGGGTGGCGTTGCTGGAGAGAAATGAATGAAGAGGCTAGCTGAGATAAACTCAGAGAGGCAACATCCACGGATGTGCATCTCTTTGTTCTTTTAGGCTTTGACTTTTATTCTAAGATACATTGGAATACATTGGATGTTCTTAAATAGGAGAATGTCATCTAATATTTTAATAGGATCACTGATGCTGTGTTGAGAATAGGCTCTGAGGAAGCAAAAGTAGCAATTAGAACAGTTAGGAGATTATGATATAATTTATGTGAAAAATATTAGCATCTTTTACTTTTGTTCAGTAGAGTGGTGAGAACTAATTGGATTTGGGATATATTTTGAAAGTAGAGGTTAGTTTTGCTGAAAATATTGTATGATAAGTCAAGGCTAGATGTAAGGTTCTGGACTGAACAACTAAATGAGGATTTCGGTTTTGGATATATTAAATTTGAGATTTTTATTGGACATTCAACTAATAATGTTAAAATTAGATATAAGATTCTGAAGTTTAGGGAAAAGGTGTAGAATGAGAATATTATTTTGGTCACAAGTAGATAGATGATACCAAAGCCATGAGACTAGAAAGGAGAGATCTGAGAACTAATTCAATATTAAAATATGTGATGATGTGGAGAAAAATTTAGAGAGAAAAATGAGAAGAATTTTTATAAAAGAACAAGGAAGAGCACTCTTCACTTCTTAGCATAGATTCATGTTTCTTTCCAACATCATATTACTTCTATCTGAAAAACTTCCTTTAACAAAGTGCTACCATCTCCAAACTCCTCAATGACAAAGGGTCACAATGGAATCCTTTCTCCATTTCTCCTTCCATGTGGGATTTGGGGGATGCAAGCACATATACCCAACATGTTTCTCCAACTTCTGGGTCTGGTATTTGAATGGCCTAGTGGATCATGTGGAATCCAGCCGCCTTAAATACTAGGCATGTGCTGATTCTCACCTTCATTTTTATGAAAACATTTTTGCAGAGTTTAGATTCTGGCTTGAGAGTTTATTTTTTTAAAAGAAGTATTTTATTTTATTTAATTATATTTATCATTATTATTTGAGTTTGATGAGAGAGAGAGAGAGAGAGAGAAAGTGAGAAAGCAAGTTCTGGGACTTGACCCGTGGTTGACCATGTCGGAGGCACCTGAATCACAATCCCACCTACTGTCTTCTGATTTTTATTTTTTTAGACTCTTCCCCCCCCTAAGCAGTTTTAGTTTCACAGCAAAATTAAGAGAAAGGTACATATATTTCTATTTTTTCCCAGACCCTGGATTTGGATAATCTTCTCCATTATAAAAATCCTCCACCAGAATGTTGTTATTGTTGTTGTTGTTGTTTGTTTTTTAACAATTGATGAACCTAGACTAACATTTAATGATCATCCCAAATCCATAATTTACATTAAGGTCAATCTTGGTGGTGTACATTCTATAGATTTATGCAAACACATAATGATATGTATTCAACATTACAGTCTCATATGGCGTAATTTCACTGCCATAAAAATTCCTTGAGCTCTGACTGTTCTCTCTCTCTCTCCTCACTAATTCCTGATCATTCTGTTTTTTTTTTTCTTTAATAGAGAGAGGGCCAGAGAGAGAGAGAAAGAGAGGGACAGGTATTTTTTTGAGAGGGTGTTATAGATCTCCTGTCCCAGCATTTTGATTAGCTAGGATTATGGGTGCACACAACTGTGCCTGGTGTATTCAGGTTGCCCCAGAAACATGACCTAGGTTTCTCATGTGGATTCTAATCTTCCACGCGTCGCAATCTGTGCACCGCTGTAGCTGAGCCCACTCCTGATCTTTTTCTGTCCTTATAGCTTTCTCTTTGCCAGAATGTCATATGTTTGGAATTTACTGTAGGTAGCCTTTTCAGATTAGCTTCTTTTACTTAGTGAAATGCATTTAAATGTTCTCCATTTGTTTTTTGGCTAGATAGCTTATTTATTTTTACTGCTGACTAATTAACTGTCCAGTGTTTAGATGTCCACAGTTATGCATTCACCTACTAATGGACATCTTGATTGCCTCCAAGTTTGGGCAATTATGAATAAAGCAACTACAGGCTGAGTAAACCTAAGCCAAAAATTCAACATAAAAAATTCTCCACAAAAGAAAATGTCTTGAGCATTGCCATAACACCATAAATGGAATATTTCACATCTGGCCTCATGTGTTAGGTGGCGGTCACAACACTGCAGTACCAAAATAATATGTAATGGGGACCAGCAGGTGGTGTGGTGATTAAGGTGCTGGATTCCCACATTGTTGACATGGTTTGAGTCCTGAATCTGGAGGATTGAAACTCATGCCAAGAGCATACGTGTACCTGCCCAAAATCCCAGGAAGAGAGTGGGAGAGAAGGAATTGCCTCTTGGCTATCTTTCCTGGGCAGTGATTTTTTGCTTTCACTCTATCTTTTCTATGAATGCACATGCCATATAGGAAAAAAAATAATGTATATTGTATAAAAACAACTCCCAAGACATCCTATCATGTATATGGAAATATTTCAAAATTTAAAAAAACCTGAAATTTATCTCCTGCTTCCAAGCATTTTAGACAAGAGAGAGTCAACCTATATAAACATACATGTGAACAGTTGGTGTTGACATGAATTTTCAATAAAACTGGATAAAAAGCAAGTGTGATTGTTGTATTATGCTGTAAAAGTATGTTGGATTTTTGAAGAAACTGCTGAACTGTCTTCCAGAGTAGCTGTATCATTTTGCATTCCCACCAGCACTGAAAGAGTTTTCATTGTTTCACATCCTTGGCAGCATTTGATGTCAGTGTTCTGGATTTCAACATTCTAATGGGTGTGTAGTAGTATCTCACTGTGTTTTAATTTGCAATTCCTTGATGACGTATAATAAGGAACATTTTCATATGCTTATTTGCTATCTGTATATCTTATTTGGTAAGGTGTCTATAAAAACCTTTGGCTCATTTTCCCATCAGGTTTTTTGTTTTTATATGTTTTTGTTGTTGTTGCTGTTTTTTTTTTTTTTTGAAAGATTTTTGCTATAGGGCATGTGAGCTCTCCAGAAAAACAGAGAGAGACAGAGAGACAGAAAGTGAGAAATCACCCCCCAAGGGGGATGGCCATACGGCAATCCCTTCTCCTCCATTCTCTTCTCAGGATCTTGGGCACGCAGGAACATATGCCCAGTGTGAGTTTAAGCCACTGGATCTGGGACTCAAACCACAATCGACTACATGAGAGTCCAGAGACACAGGCATTACAGCAACTGCTGGTCTCTGTTTTCATATTGTTGAATTTTTAAAATTATTTGTATATTTTGGATAATAGTCCTTTATCGCATGTGTCTTTTGCAAAGAGTTTCAACCAGTTCATGGATTGTTCTACTTTCACCATATACCATTGATCTATTTGTCTATTCTTTCACCAGTTACACAGTGACATGGGATCCATGAGGATGTCCTTGTCTTAGTTTATTTTTGTTTCTCTTTATTTTGCCAGGGAGCATGTGTGCTCACCAAAGAGAGACAGAGAGACAGGGAAAGGAAAAGAGGAAAAAAGGATAGTCCAGTGGGGCGTGGTTATGTCATAATCCCTTCTCTTCCATGCTTCTATCCTCTCAGGATTTTAGGCATGTTTTTCAAGCTCTTGGGCCAGGATTCCAGCCACATGGGTGATCAAGCAAGATTCAGCTCCCTTAACCACTAGGCTGTGGGGCTGCCTCCCCAGCACTAAACTTCGATGTTAGTCATATGTAGCCTCTCTATTTATTTTATTGATAGCCTACCTTACCAATTTATCTTTTCCTTCCTTTCTTTATTTTCTTTAGGCTTATGTCAAAGAGTGCATGGGCTTACCATAGAGCAATAGAGACAGAAAGAGGGAAAGCGAGAACAACCCCCACTCCCCTGGGAAGACAGCCATGCTACAATCCTTTTTCTTCCATTCTCCTCTCAGGATTTTGGGCACACATGCATCCATGTCTGGTGTGATTTTCAACATAGCCATTATGACATCAGCTGGTCCCACTCCTGCTTTCTTTTGAGAGAAAGAGGATGTGAGAAATCACCCCCAGGGGGGATGGTCACGCCGCAATCCCTTCTCCTCCATTCTCCTCTCAGGATTTTGGGCACACATGCATCCATGTCTGGTGTGATTTTCAACATAGCCATTATGACATCAGCTGGTCCCACTCCTGCTTTCTTTTGAGAGAAAGAGGATGTGAGAAATCACCCCCAGGGGGGATGGTCACGCCGCAATCCCTTCTCCTCCATTCTCCTCTCAGGATTTTGGGCACACATGCATCCATGTCTGGTGTGATTTTCAACATAGCCATTATGACATCAGCTGGTCCCACTCCTGCTTTCTTTTGAGAGAAAGAGGATGTGAGAAATCACCCCCAGGGGGGATGGTCACGCCGCAATCCCTTCTCCTCCATTCTCCTCTCAGGATTTTGGGCACACATGCATCCATGTCTGGTGTGATTTTCAACATAGCCATTATGACATCAGCTGGTCCCACTCCTGCTTTCTTTTGAGAGAAAGAGGATGTGAGAAATCACCCTCGGGGCTGACAGTTATGTTGTAATCCCTTCTCCTCTTGGGATATTGGACACACATGCCAGGTATATTTTTTAAGCCACTGGGCCTGGGACTTCAACTGTGCACCTGGCCATGTGGGATCCAGCATCTTAACCCCATGGAGGGATGCTTTCTCACTTTTTTTTTCTCTATCTCTCTCCAGCAAGCTCATGGGACCTCTGGCAAGTTAAGAAAAATGATCATTTATAACTTTCACATTTTCTTACTTTAGACTTCTTTGATACTCTAAGATGAACTTGTCTGTGGTCAAATGACTAACTCATTTAAAATAGATTATTAGGAAAGATAGAGCAAAATAATAATTAAGGAGGTTGATATATTCTATATTCATCAGCATTTATAACTTTGGCCCTTAAAACTAAAACTGTCTTGGGGAACCAGCAGTTAGCGTAATGGCTATGTCACTGGACTCCCATGTAGTCGACTGCGGTTCGCGTCCCAGACCCGGTGGCTTAAAACCCACGCCGACTGTGTGAGCGTGCGTGCCCAAGATCCCAAGAGGAGAATGGAGGAGAAGGGATTGCGGCATGGCCATCCCCTCTGGGGGTTGATTTCTCACTTTCTGTCTCTCTGTCTGACGAGCGCACGCGCCCTATAGTGAAAAACGTCTCAAAAAAAAAAAAAAAAAAAAAAACTAAAACTGTCTCTGTATTTTATCTTCTTTTATTCAAACTCCATTCAAAAGGAAGGAAAAGAAAGAACTTTTTAGTACATGCAAACTTGTAGCAAACCTCATTTTATGCTTAAGACTAGAAATGCCATAGTTAAAAGCAATTCTATTGTCCTTTAAGTAGTAAAGCAAAGATTTCTTGAATATTAAAATTGCCTCCATAACTTATTCATTAATTAAACTTGGATGATTATTCAACTTCTTTGCGCTTCACTATTTGTGGCTGTACAATGGACCACAGTCCTTCCTTTGCATGGTTTTAATATAATTAATTAATAATAGGTAAATAAATTAATTCATGAAAGAGCCCAAAACAGTACACGGAACGCCTAAAAGTCTCACTAAATATGAACTAGTTTACATAATAAATTAAGCAATTTTAAGTTTGTGTAGTTCTTTCAACCATGAGCAAGTAAAACAGAGAGAGAAAGACAGACAGACAAATGGACAATCATTCTCAACAAGCCTCATACCATGATCCATCTCCAGTACCCCAGCCCAGTGTGTTCACGAAGAACTCTGGTCATAAACCTGGAGCCTTCCCATGTGGGTCAACCTGGCAGAGTGTTATAATACCACTGCACCACTGTCGGGCCACTATACCTGCTGTTTTATAAGCCAGAACTCACAGATAATTCTTTGTCCGATACTATTTTGGTATGTTTATATACTGTTACGTACCGTACTCCTTTATTTATCATCAGGGTTACTTGCACAATTTTATTTCCTAGAGCCATCTAATTTTTTTAAAAGAATTATTTATTTTATTTGTTGTTATTATTATTATGATTTTAATTTGACCAGAGAGAGAGACAGAAAAAGAGAGAAAGAGAAAGTGAGAAAGCAAGCCGCCGGGTCTGGGACTCAAACTGCAGTCGCCATGTGGGAGTCCAGCACCTTAACCACTGCACCACCTGCTGGCCTCCTGAGTCACCTAATTTAAATTTGTAGCTACATTCCCTCTCAGAAGTTCATGTCATAAAATTAAGTCTTATTTTTCCTGAACTCTATTACATCTGCCTATCAAGTCTAGGCCACATGCAAAATCTAACTCAATACTTCTTAAACTTTTCATTGCAAAGCAATAATTTGGGGGATCTTTCTAAAATGTAGGTTATGACATGTTAATTTTTAGATGAATATTTCTATTATAGCAAGTATAAAGGGAATAGTGATGCTGCTGCTTGTCACGGGACCACACTTTGTGCAACAAGACACTAGCCTTCTCCTCCTCGGTGATTAACACTCACTTGCTCACTCACTCATTCATCCATAAAATATTTATTTGGGAACAGCTCTTTGCCAGTCATGATGCAAGTGACTGGATATGCAGCAATGAACAGAGTCTGAAGAAAGAAAAATGAACAAATAGTCACAAAAATACAAATATAATTATAACCATAGATAGTGTGTCTCCTCCAGGACACTTGAAATTCTTTCTGTTCCCTTCTTCCCTGCACACCATGCTGACAGCTGAAATATGAAATTGTGTTAATTTGTCATGGACGTCAGTTTCTCTGTGGGAACCAGGTGAAAGTGATTCCTACCTGTGTGCCATTGTGCATTTCCTTTGCTTCCTTTTTTTTCTTTTGCCCTCTTTTTCTTTCATTTTCCTCTCCTACGATGTGCTCTGTGTTCTCTCCCTGTTGACAAGGACCTACCTAGGTCTGCCCT
The DNA here is from genome assembly GCF_000334495.1 of Tupaia belangeri chinensis. Lineage (NCBI taxonomy): Eukaryota > Metazoa > Chordata > Mammalia > Scandentia > Tupaiidae > Tupaia > Tupaia belangeri. Next base: position 377,199 of record NW_006159953.1, read on the forward strand.
CTGCACCTCCAGACTCAGCTGTGCTCTACCAAACGCCCCAACATCTGCTTTTCTCTTTGTACCATGGAGACAGCTGAGTGTAGACCATGCCCTCGATCTACTCATTCAAAACGAATATTCAAGTTATATTTGAAATAGAAAAAAAGGCTTAAAATATTTATTATTGTTACTGACACCAATAATTTAAGAAATTTTAGAATATCCTGCATGACAATATGAAAGTATGGAATGACATTTTAGAACACATGATTATAACTTCACAAATGAAACAATTACGGTTTAATTAGAATATATTGGGCTCGTTTTGATATGTTCAATAAGAAGTCATTCAGCTAATTTTCCATATAAAACATAAAGACATGCCGTTCCCTGCAACAACAGAAACCTCTACCTAATTTTTAGCAAATTGTGTATTAGTAATTAAATAAAAACATGCCTCATAGCTTATTATGCCACTCTTCATATTATATCACATAACTGTGAGAACATTTAATGCCTCATAAGGAAAGCTGGCACGGTAGAACAATGTTTGTGGTTAGCACATACCATTTCAGGTGATTAGCACCTAACATTGCAGTGGAAATACTAACTTTTTTTTTAACCTGGCCTGTGCCAGTCACACATGCAATTTGGACCAATTTTATATGAAGGTAAAACTGCACTCATTCAGACAAAATTATTTGCAATTAACTTTATGGCAAATACCCACATCTTTGATATTCACCAGCTGCAGCATACTCTGGCAGACTTTCCCAGGTTTAATGCCTACAACTTGCATATTGAAATTTAATAGGCAAGTATATACATAAGCTTCCACACATTAATTTTTATATGAATGAAAATTTATGCATACTAAAAGCCAAGAATAACCATTTTATTTGGTAATTTTAAAATTCATAATCCCGTTGGCCACTAGGTAAGACAAGGTTACTGATGAAAAATCAGTCAACAGATTTTGAATTAACTTAAATTTTTATCTATAAATTTGCTTATTTTATGATAATCATAATGATAAACTAAGTCAAGTGATAGTGACTGAATGGATCAAACATATGCCATTGGACACTTAGGTTTAGCCTGATCTCTGCCATTCAGTTATTGAGCTTTAGATGTTAGTTTATTGTTCATTAAAGCAAGGAGGTTATATTCTTCTTCTCTAAGGTCCAGTCCTGCTTTAAATTTTTATGATTCTATTGACTCTTCCATTACTTTAATGGCCTTTATTTGCAAAGAAGCATGATATTTATGATGTTGTCTGTTTCCTCCTTCATATTTGCCATGCAATTAAAACAAACTCACTCTAGAAGGGCATAGTACTATCAGCCTAAAAAGTCTTTTATTGTGTAGTGAAGAATAAGAGAGTATGGGACACTTTCAGCTTTATTATTATTTTTTGTAAAAATTAAAATCTTAGAAAAAAATAATTGCAAAAAAAGGTAGTTTCTCATTTGTATTTTCCAAAGACTGTACAAGTAGGTCGTTTACAGAAAGAAAACATTATTATTACTGTTATCATAGGTTCATATAGAATTCAGGAAATGCCGTGAAACCTCTGCCTTCCCCATTGAGACTCTCTTAGTTTGCTGCTGGGCAATCTAGGACCTCTTCTCAGTCTAACCAGTGACTCTTTTGCTAAAGGTGGACTTGAGAGGGTTGAGCAATGAAGAAAAGGGTTTATAAGGAGAACATAATCTTGGCCTGCCTCCTACTGGTTAATATTGTTTCACAAAGTAAAAATATCATTCCAAGTATTATTTAAAGAACTTCTAATATCTCTACATAATTAAGAAGCTTTCTTATTATATTTTTACTACTACCAAAGACTAATGCAGTCCCAGTTTTATTTTTATTTTAGACATGGCTAAATCAACCTTTCCCTCCTCCACGGTCCAGGACTTCAGATATGCTGCAGCTCATTCTGAGATCAGGTGCAATCAGGGTGGTCTGGTTGTAGACAGTTGCAGCTCATTCTTAGACCTTTAGTTGCCATCCAAACTCACTATGTCTTTTGATAGCTTGAGTCCTCTCTTCTCCATTTCCTACTTTCCTTCCCATTTCCTTACAATTACCATACATATTTTCTCTATTGTGCATACTTAATAGAGTTAATATAGATATATTTTTAAAAGAGGTTTTTGCCTTTGGGCATGTGCACTTGCTGGAGAGTAGAGAGACAGAGAGAGGGAAAGTGAGAAATCACCCCTTGAAGTGATGGCCATGCCACAATTCCTTCTCCTTCATTCTCTTCCTTGGGTCTTGGGCACACACACACATGTGCCCATTGTGAGTTTCAAGCCACCGGGTCCAGGACTTGAACCATGGCCAGCCATGTGGGAGTCCAGTCATGGAACTGCTATACCATCTGCTGGCCCCAGTTACTATCTTAATACCTCAGCATCTTCCTTTTGAGAGAGGAAACTGCCTTTAACTTCATATTGTTTTGTAGAAGTTCAAAATATGAGAGAATCACAACTTCATTGTATTTAATAAAACATCATGTCTTGTCAATATAAATTTGGTAATAAATTTGTCATGATGTATGAAATTCAAGTTTTTAAAAATTAGTAATTCAGATATAAATTCACAATCCATTTTTTAATTCATTTTTTCATTCATTCTCAAGTGTTATGAATATCTGATGTATGTTGGTTATTGTATCTGTGTCATAATAAAGTCCCAAAGAAATAAATCAGTCCCTGCTCTTGAGTTTATATTAGAGTTGTTACTACTGAAACTTTTTTTCTTCAACCAGTAAAAAGTGAGAAAAAGTAAAATTGTATTCTCTAAACATGTTAGCTATCTCCTGAGAGGAGAATGGAGGAGAAGGGATTGTGTTGTAGTCATCTTCCTTGGGTGTGCTTTCTCACTTTCTCTTTCTCTCTCTATCTCTGGTGAACATAGATACCCTATAGCAAGAAACAAAGTAAGGAAGAAATTTACTAGGGCAATGAAGAGGTTCATAAAGAAAAAGTCCAGTAAATACTGACAGCACCTTGAACTATTTTAGCTGTTTTATCTCAGAGATCCAGAACCAAAGGTAAATGCACCCAGAGTTGATGTTCCAAAATTTCTTCCTTCCTGGGACCAGTCTCCTAAGCTACCTCTCAACCCCACTTTGGAATGAATGGGCTCTTTACATTTTTTAATTCACATGCACATCATTCTTCCCTATTTTTTTCTACCTTGAAAATAGGCAGAGAATTCTGGACCTGAAGTGTAGACATATTGTGATCATAATCTAGGAATCACAAGAAGAACGTTGCCCAGCAGAAGAGATGGGAGGAGCAATTCTTGTTAGAGAGCACTGAGCTGACTACTGCTACCTCCTACATAGCATCTTCAGAAAGTTTGTGGAAAATGTGTATTATGAAAAACTGTGCATGAATTTCAGAAAATGTTGGCATGCAAATAAAGTCATACTTTAATTCCATTTTCCATAAACATGTTGAAGTACCTGCATACGTTCAAACTTGCTATGTGAAATAAATAAACTCCTACTAGCATAAGTCATTATAAATTGTGTGTCCTCTTATATACAATGGAATACGCTGCTAATAGAAACACATGTAGAGGATGATTAGCGGGGAATATAACGCTGCTACTTAACTTAAAGCGGACTGTTACAGAACAAATTTTGTGTTGCTCACAATCGAGTGAATTAAACGGGTCATTGGTAGGAAAAGCTTGAACATAATTATTTATCACATCAATTTTTGGTTGTAATTACATTTGAAATGTGGTTCAAAATATCAATAATTTACCTGTAATAGAAGGTGAACTCTCTTCAGTGGCAGTCAGTGGTAGTGGCCACCGAGTCACATTTACTTCCTACTATCCTTTCCTTAAGAACTAAAAATAAGTTTATCAGCTAAGGATGAGAAAAGTTCAGTATCTATAACTTTGAAGGCATTCAAGGTCTCTCTGAAATACCATATTAAAAAGTAGGGCATTGTATTCTTTTTTTTTTTTTTGGAGAGGTTTTTGCTATAGGGCGCATGCGCTCGCCAGACAGGCAGAGACATAGAGACAGGAAGTGAGAAATTAGCCCCCAGGGGGATGGTCACGCCGCAATCCCTTCTCCTCCATTCTCCTCTTGGGATCTTGGGCACGCACGCACACGCGCCTAGCGTGAGTTTTAAGCCATCGGGTCTGGGACGCAAACTGCAGTCGACTACCTGGGAGTCCAGCGACATAGCCATTACGCTAACTGCTGGTCTCAAGGCATTGTATTCTTATTTGTTGAGTCATGAACTGTGGTTTATATGATTATGAGATATTTTGGAAAGAAAGAGGCAAACGGTAAGAGTGATGATTGCAATTGTGTGCTTGCTTATATAAAGGCAAAGGTTCAGTTCATGTTTGAAATTCCATGCTTTCAAAGAACTCTTGCTTTACTAGAAACCATTTCCAACTTTACCATCAATACAAAGGATTCTCTGGAATTTCTGCATCTATTTATGTTTTGGGAAGACTGCTACTCTATAGACTCTAAATAGTGGAGTTAATTCCAAGGTCTCAGAGCACTTGCATTTTTTTTTTGGAGAGGTTTTTCACTATAGGGCCCGTGCACTCACCAGACAGACAGAGAGAGACATAGAGACAGAAAGCAAAAAATCACCCCCCAGGGGGATGACCATACCGCACTCCCTTCTCCTCCATTCTCCTCTAGGATCTTGGGCATGCACACACATGTGCCCAGCGTGAGTTTTAAGCCACCGAGTCTGGGACGTGAACCGCGGTCGACTACGTGGGAGTCCAGCGACATAGCCATTACACTAACTGCTGGTTCCCAGCACTTGAATTTTTCACATTAAAATGTTTTATTTCTTCTGTGAGAGTAAGAGGAAGGGAAAGATACAGACAGATGCCTCCATCAGGGCTGCGATGCCTCCTTCATCTCCAGGCCCAGGCAGCCTGGGTCATGAGCACGTGCTTACACACTTTCGCACTCAGGGTAGTCCCAAAATGCAAACCCAGGAATTTTCCCATGTGGATCCGCTTGTGCCATGACAACCACCATCTGGCCCAATTTTCACATTTTTGAAAGACTTCACAAATAAGATGTTCCTATTTGGAGGGCCTTTAATCAAAGGGAGATGACAAATATGGGTGTAAATTAAAAACATATACGGTTGTTTGCATATGTTATTTACAACTACGATGATAAGTAAATCTAATGAAAGAAAGAAAACCCTACTTGAAGTGTTGTATTTATGGTACAGATGCCTGAGGTTTCGTGAAAATGAACTGAGAACTGGGAACCAGCAGTTAGCGTAATGGCTATGTCACTGGACTCCTACGTAGTCGACCGCAGTTTGCGTCCCAGACCTGGTGGCTTAGAACTCACGCCAGGCGTGTGCGTGAGTGTCCAAGATCCTGAGAGGAGAATGGAGGAGAAGGGATTGTGGCGTGGCCATCCCCCCTGTGGGGTGATTTCTCGCTTTCTGTCTCTCTGTCTCTCTCTGTCTGTCTGACGAGTGCACGCGCCCTATAACAAAATCCTCTCCAAAAAAAAAGAACTGAGAACTAACCAAAGTGACTTGGAAATTCCTTTACCTTTGGAATACAGTTCTTTAAGTTGAAAATGTTCAGCCCTGCTTTGGGAGCATTTTATTAACACAAACTTGCTAAGCACAAGATATGCATCAGGCACTGCTAATGTTTTTGAAGAAAGGTAGCTAACACATTGCTGCTGGGTCATTAGGGAAAAAAAGCACTCAAGAAAATGGCAGTAGGGTTGGTCCAATGGTGCAGTGGTTAAGCCACCTGCATAGGCAACTGGATCCTACAAGGACACCTGTGGTTCAAATCCCAGCATATTTGCTTACATGCCCGACATCCTGACAGGATGGAGAAATGGAGGAAAAAAGATTTTGCTGTGACCAATTCGCACTGATGGGTAAAAGCATATACTGTCTGACAATAAATTAAAAGAAGAAAAAGAAAATTACAGCAGTAAAATAGATGTGTATGCATGGCTTTCTATCTGGAGAGGTCAAGGACAGTCAAGCAATCCTTACTTTCATATCGTGTTCTTTATTCACGGTTCAGGTCTCCATTTACACTCTCTATTCAAACCTTTCAAGCCACAGAGTCACATTTATCGTTCTCTTTCTTTCTTTACTTTACTTTTACTTTTATTTTTATTTTAATTTTATTTATTTATTTATTTTTTCTTGAGAGATTTTCACTGTAGGGCGCGTGCGCTCGCCAGACAGAGACATAGAGACAGAAAGCGAGAAATCACCCCCCAGTGGGGATGGTCACGCCGCAATCTCTTCTCCTCCATTCTCCTCTCGGGATCTTGGACACGCACACACACGCACCCGGCGTGAGTTTTAAGCCGGGTCCGGGACACGAACCGCGGTCGACTACGTGGGAGTCCAGCGACATAGCCATTACGCTAACTGCTGGTTCCCTACTTTCTTTTTATTTTTAATTAAAAAAATTTTTTTCATACTTGGGACCAAGTTGGTGTAATGGCTATGTCACTTGACTCCCATGTAGTCAACTGCGGTTCGCGTCCTAGACCTGGTGGCTTAAACTCATACCAGGCACATGTGTGTGTCTGCTCAAGATCCCAAGAGGAGAATGGAGGAGAAAGGATTGTGGTGTGGCCTTCCCCCTGGGGGGTGATTTCTCGCTTTCTGTCTCTCTGTCTCTGTCTCTCTGGCAAGTGCATGGGGCCTATAGCAAAAAGCTCTCAAAAAATAAAACCTCTTTTTTCCACAGGGCGTGTGTACTCCGGGAAAGAAACAGAAGAAAAGTGAAAAATTATTTCCTGGGGGTGGGGATGCCCATGCCACAATCCCTTCTTTTCTGTTCTTTTGGGATTTGGGGTACTACACGCATACATACCGGGCATGATTCTCAAGCTGCCGGGTCTGGGACTTGAACTGTGGTCAGTTGTGCGAGAGTCCAGCACTTCAAACACGCTACCAGCTATCCCATTTTATCTGTATTTGCAAATGTTTTTTTTTTCTCTAGTGTTCTTTTGCCCTTAGCCAAAACATGTTAATTATTAAATTAAAAATAAATAAAGGTTTGTGATAAGCCACTCGAGAACTGCCTTCCTTCCTTTTTCTTTTTCCTTCATTTTGCTTTTTCTCCTTTCTTTCTTCTTTCCTTTTTCTTTTTCTTTCTTTCTTTCTTTCTTTCTTTCTCTCTTCCTTCCTTCCTTCCTTCCCTCCCTCTTCCCTCCCTCCTCCCTTCCTCCCTTCCTTCCTTCCTTCCTTCCTTCCTTCCTTCCTTCCTTCCTTCCTTCCTTCCTTCCTTCCTTCCTTCCTTCCTTCCTTCCTTCCTTCCTTCCTTCCTTCCTTCCTTCCTTCCTTCCTTCCTTCCTTCCTTCCTTCCTTCCTTCCTTCCTTCCTTCCTTCCTTCCTTCCTTCCTTCCTTCCTTCCTTCCTTCCTTCCTTCCTTCCTTCCTTCCTTCCCTCCCTCTTCCCTCCCTCCTCCCTTCCTCCCTCCCTCCCTTCCTTCCTTCCTTCCTTCCTTCCTTCCTTCCTTCCTTCCTTCCTTCCTTCCTTCTTTCTCTCTCTTTCTTTCTTTCTTTCTCTCTTCCTTCCTTCCTTCCTTCTTTCTCTCTCTTTCTTTCTTTCTTTCTCTTTTTCTTTATTCTTTTGCTTTTTCTTTCTTATTCTGTCTTTCTTATTATTTCTTTCTGTTCTTTCTCTTTCTTTTATTTCTCTTCTGCCTTTCTTTTTTCTTCCATTCTTTTCCTTTCTTCCTCTTTGTCTTTCTCTTTTCCTTTTTCCTTTTCTTTTCTTTTTTTTCTTTTCTTTTCTATTTATTCTTTCTTATTCCCTTCTTTAGGATTGTGCTTTTAAAGATGTCAGCCTATACTCGACTTTATTCCACTTCCTCATCAACAAGGTAGATTTTGTTCTGACCATCAAATTGAAACTGCTTTGCTAAGTGTGAGAAATGACCCGTGCAGGTTTGTAGATCTTCTTAGGGTTTGCATTTTGCCTTTGTGTCCTCAACACTCAAAACAGCACACAGTATGAAGCCAGAGCTTCATAAATATTTACAAATGAGTAAGAAAAGCCTTTTTCTATTTTCTTCAGTATTGCTAACTTTTGCCTCATTCTCTTGTGAGGGAATTCTTTCCTTACCTGGTTTCTGATATACTAGCTGCTTAGTTCTCCTCTTACCTTCCTGGTCATTCACTCTGTTTCCCTTATTTAATCTGTTTCCTTGAGATACATATTAAATGTTAGTCTTATAGCTGAATTTTATCCCTCATATTTTTTTTTCTGCTGCAACGTATTTTCTCCTAATCGAGGTGTTTATAGCTCTTAACTTTATATTCCTACTGAAAAATAATTGCAGGCAGGCAGATGGCATGGTGGCTAAGGTGACTGGATCCCACATGGTCAACTGCTTGATTCAAGTCCTGAATTTGGTGGCTTGAAAAACGCATTGGTAGTGTGTGCATATGTTCCCCAAATTTGAAGAGGTTAATGATTGAGAAGGGATTGCAGTGTGGCCATCTCCCTTAGTGGGGGTGCTTTCTCATTTTCTCTCTGTCTCTTTTTCTGGCAAGTGCATGGTTCTTATAGCAAAAATAAATAAATAAATAAATAAATACAATAAAATATAAAAGGCGCTTTGTGCATTTTCAATGCTTACTTGATATTTCTAATCATATTTTCTACAATTGCTTCAAAATCACCATGGCCAAATCTTTTTGAAGAAGTATTCCACCTTCAGAATTTTTTGCCAAAGAAAAGATGGTGTATTAAAAAATCCAGACACCTGATGCTAAATGTATAATAATCTTCTCTTTCCTGTCCTCTCTGCCCTAAGCCTGTCAGAGATTCCATCTTGTCACGGTCTGATATTTGAGTCTTAAATCTATCACTGCTACTGTAGGCTTTTTATCACCTCTCACGGGGGCTACTAAAGTAAGTTAACAGACACTCCTGCCCTCACTTCTGTGCTTTTCAAGTTCTTTTATACCTGTAGCTTGAGTGACCCTCATAAAGCATAAAACTGGTATGATTACATCTCCAACTAAAATGTTTCAAGCTTTAATATCAGTGTTGTATCTGAAAATTTAACATGAACTGTCTCTAAATAGCAAAGTGAATTAACTGGATCAGCTCTCTAAAATATAAGGTGGTACTCATGCACTTTTCTCGCTTTCTTTTGGTACTCCTTCTACTCCATTAGCTTTATTCATCCTTAGGTTGACTGTTGAGCTGTAAATGGGTGAAGAGCTTGATTAGCAGAAGGACAGTTGCAGCTACAACCATTTTTTTTAAGAGGTTTTTCACTATAGGGCGCGTGTACTCGCCAGCCAGACAGAGAGAGACAGAGAGACAGAAAGCGAGAAATCATCCCCTAGAGGGGCCGGCCACACTGCAGTCCCTTCTCCTCCATTCTCCTCTCGGGATCTTGGACATGCACGCACACGTGCCCAGCGTGGGTCCTGGACTCGAACCGCGGTCGACTACATGGGAGTCCAGCGACATAGCCATTATGCTAACTGCGGGTTCCCAGTCACAACCATGTTTAAAAGACCCTTAACTTCAGGAAGATTGAACCTTCTGTGGACAAATATTTTTGGGTATGGAATTACAGTGCATAAATTCATTTAGGCCTTGGCTAGTGAACTTCACTGAATTAACCACTCTGGCAAGGAGAGTGGGGTTACTATGATGTAGAGACCAATTACTGCCTACTCTGAATTTGGAAAGGAATAAATGCCATTCACGGCTGCCACTTGCTTAAGATGGGGTGGATGGGTGTAGGACAGGTAATCACAATGCCCTTAAAGGTGTCATAAGAGGGGTCTTCAAAATGGTCATGGAAAGTGCATATTATAAAAAAAATACATTTTTATAATATGTAATGATAGAATTTAGATAACTAGAAGCTGGATTTCAAAAATTTGCAGTAAAACAACCTGTAATTTAACTTGGTTTTCCCATGACCTTTTCTAAACTCTCTCACAGATCCTCTGAAAAGCAAATCCTGCCTCTTTGCCCATTTTTCTCTCTTGCAGAGTATTTGCCTGCACTATTGCTTTATATGCACTGATCTGCCCACCGTTTGCTGCACCTGTTCCTATGTTCACCGGCAAACTGCTGTTGTCCGGTTAAGAGTAGGTAGAAGTATCACCGCTGTGAAGCCATTTGTCATTTCTGAGGCCTCCTTTAGATCGCATTTGTTAATTTCGCATGGACTTCTTTTCCTTTTACCATACATCTGTCATATCTTGTGTCTTTTGCTTCATTTTATGTTTACATTTTCAGCCTTTGGGGACAGGGATGTTTTCTTGGTTACCCTAGGATCCCTCATACTAGTGCAATATCGGGCATAACAGTGAATCAGCGCTTATTGGAATCAGGGACAAGAAATGCCATTTCCTCTAGCACTGTGGGCATAAGCACATTTAAAAAAAAAATGTGTATTCCACTGAAAAGCTTTCAAGTTTCCAGTTTCAAATGTATGACCAAGATATGGAAGAAAAAAACTTTTAAGATGAGGCAGCACAGAGAGAAATGTATCTAAACCACTTTAACCAGTAGAGATAAAAGTCACTCTAAATGAGATGGAAAGTCCGAATGGATGGTTGGGAAAGTTATTTCCCACTTTCAGTTTCTCCTGTGTTTGGAGGTAAATGTCCTGAAACCCAAGCTGGCAGGAAACTTTGCAGTAAGGAAATCGTGTAGCAGATAATTCTCACAAAAATAAATAAAAATCTTATCTCAATTTTTGCCAGTAACTCTTGTCTTCAGATCCTAGTTACCTAAATGCCATCATTCGCTCTGCCCCCAATATCAAAATAAGTCACTACAGCCTATTAATTCTTCCTTAGAAATACCTCTTATGTTTGTACTTGACAAACAAACGCAATGAAGGGATAGTGGAGGCAGTACATAGTCTTTTTGCCAAGGGGAAGGAAATTGAGAATCATCTTGGGAGGCATAAGTAGAGAAAGTAGTGAGGAGGGACCAGCAGTTGGTGCAATGGCTATGTCGCTGGGCTTCCATGTAGTCAACCACGGTTCAAGCCCCTGGACCTGGTGGCTTAAACTCATGCCAGGTGCGTGTGCGTGCACACCCAAGATCCTGAGAGGAGAATGGAGGAGAAAGTATTGCGGTGTGGCTATCCTCCCTGGGGGTTGATTTCTCACTTTCTGTCTCTCTGTCTCTCTCTGTCTTTCTGGTGAGCACATGCTGTCTATAGCAAAAACCTCTCCAAAAAAAGAAAAAAAGAGAGAGAGAGAGAAAGAGAGAGAGAAAGTAGTGAGGACTATGGAATAGCAGTTAGAGGTCAAAGGAAAAGGATGTATGAAGACGATTGCCAATAGTTTCCTCTAGTCACTGAAACCCTTCCACTATTTATTGATTTATTTATTTTTAAACATTTGCTTATTTATTTATTTATTTATTGGTTTGTAGTGACTTTATTATTCTTCATTTTTTGAGAGTTTTTTTTTTGCTATAGAGTGTATGTGGTCACTGGAGAGACTGAGAGAGACAGAGACAGAAAGCAAGAAATCACCACCCAGGGGAGATGGCCATGCCATAATCCCTTCCCCTCCAATCTCCTCTTGGGATTTTGGGCATGCATGTACATATGCCCAGTGTGTTTTAAACTGTCAGGCCTGGGACTTGAACAGTGGTTGACTATGTGGGAGTCCAGCGACATAACCATTACACCATCTTCTGGTCCTAGTTCATTGTGATTTTTATGCCACTGGGTTTAGGACTTGAATCATGGTTGGCCATGTGGGAATCCAGTGTCTAATCCACCATGCCACCAGCTAGTACCTAACCCTTTCATTATTTATATTAAGATAATACTTTCTTTTTCCCCAGAGAAAATAATATACTTATTTTCTAGGGTATTTGAAAATTTTGCAAATACTGTGTTAGGAAGTCTAGAGCACTTCCTTTAAGTTCCTACTGATGCTCTACTGCTTACTGATAATGCAGTTTCTATGCCAAAAAAAAAAAATATACACCTGACCAAAATGAAAAAATACTGAACAAAACAAACACCATTACTAACACAACTAGCATGTAGTCACTCTCCAAAATATTATTAGGTGAACAATAACATATAAAACGAAGAAGGTAGAAGTTGATTAGTTCTTTTGAAAATGTTTTCAATTACATGCCTGCTTAGATATATTAGGTGAGCATTTTCCAGCAAAACGATAAGAAAATACTTGAAGTTTTTGGAATTACACCATTTACTCTTTATTGATTTAGTGTTAAGAGTGGGCAAATTATCTTACCACATCACCTGAGATGAAGAAATAATTCTAAGTCATACAGTTAGGGAGCTGGAAAGATACAATTATAGCTCTTGGTGAATAAGACCAAAAAGGTTATAAAAAGAGATGATTCCTTTGGTGACTTTACCTAAGTGACTTTATAGAGATGTGAGCTACAAAATACCTTGAAATCTATTTAAAAAAGACACTGCATAGGGATCAGCAGGTAGCGTGGTGATTAAGGCTCCCACATAGCCAACCGTGATGTGAGTCCCAGATCAGGTGGCATGCTTTCTCACGTTCCCTTTCTCTCTCTGATCAAATTAAAAATAATAAGTAAATAATTCTCTAGGAAAAACCACTGCATACATAGAGATTGTTGTAAATGCTTAATTTTACTCAAATGGTTAATAAAATTGTATTAGCTACTACTTTTTAAAAAATTGCCAGTGGAAGATAGAGAGACAGGTAGAGGGGGAGGAAGCACCCCCAGGGGTGTGTGGTTACACTGAAATCCCTTCTCCTCCATTTCTGCATCTTGTTGAGATTTTAGGTGTGCTCTCACAAGTGCTCCATGTGTTTTTCTAGTGGTCAGCTTCCTTAACTGATGTGGAATCTGGCCATAGGGACATGAGGTAGGAAAGGGTGAGTAGGATGCATGATCCTAGCCACTACTTTCAACATTCACATTTTCTGTTCAAAAGCAAGTCTTTTTTTGTGCTGAATGGAAAATCCCCATGTAGGGAATAGAGATTGTTGTAAATGCTTAATTTTACTCAAATGGTTAATAAAATTGTATTAGCTACTACTTTTTAAAAAATTGCCAGTGGAAGATAGAGAGACAGGTAGAGGGGGAGGAAGCACCCCCAGGGGTGTGTGGTTACACTGAAATCCCTTCTCCTCCATTTCTGCATCTTGTTGAGATTTTGGGTGTGCTCTCACAAGTGCTCCATGTGTTTTTCTAGTGGTCAGCTTCCTTAACTGATGTGGAATCTGGCCATAGGGACATGAGGTGGGAAAGGGTGAGTAGGATGCATGGTCCTAGCCACTACTTTCAACATTCACATTTTCTGTTCAAAAGCAAGTCTTTTTTTGTGCTGAATGGAAAATCCCCATGTAGGGAAAAACCATTCAAGTCACTGCCACTCAGTTCACTAGCTCCACTGCCTTTGACATTTCAAAAGCTCACTCCTATTAATAAGCCATTCAAGTAGGAGTTAAGGGATAGTTTAGTTACGCTGATCTGGAAGAGGTTTTGCCACAATCTCTCAAATGCCACATTCACAGCAATTAGATGCTTTGTTTTAGGAAACATGATTATTTGCTTCTGAATGAATCTGAATAGTAAGTATGTAAGATAATAGACTCAAATAAAATATATACATTAGCAATTATTTTTTCAAAAGTTCTAACATAGCCCCTAGACATCAATTTTACTCCTTGCTTGGCTGTGTATCTGAAAAGAACTGCCAGAATATACTTCATGCCTGGAGGAATTAATTTGGGAAAATCTGCACAGAGAGCCTTAGCTGAAAGTGAGCTGTACCGGGGCTTAAAGTCTATTCACTTCACTGAGAGAGACCTTACCTACCACCATTCAGAATCTCATACAGTGCTGATGTCTTAGAGCTCTGTCAACAAGACTCCTATTGTCTTCTGTACATAATTAAAATGTTACATAATTAGGATGTGCATAGTTTCTATAAATAAGTGTTACAATGCAGGACATTTTATGGGCCACATATTTTGATAGACTATTACCTAAAATAAACAGGTTCCCTGTTCTACTCATTTTTCAGTTGAAAGAGAAACATAAAACTTGATCGATTGTTTTTCCAACTTCATTTTTAACAAGACTTTTTATTTTTTTTAGATTTTGGAAGGGGGTTGCCACATTTCTGAAGCTTTCAATATAAAAATCCATGAGACATGAATTAGTATGACAGCACATTATGATAGTTCATGACCATCATGGTCATTTTGATTTATCAATACATGGTTAAATGTATTCTGAATAAGGCAAGAATATGGGTGTTTGATTTTCTCAAAGTCATTCCTTTCTGAAGAGGCAATCTTGAATGTGAACCCATTTTCTTCAGACAGACTTTGTATGATTATCATGCCTGCATTTATGACAGGACACAATATGTGGTGACTGTCAGACCTTGTTGACTGCTTACAAAGATATATGGGCAATCTTATACACAACAGTTGCATTTTTCAAATTTGCACCACCTTCTTTAATTGTATGACTCCCATTGCAGGTAAAACTACCACATAGGGCTCCAGAGTAATGGATCAGTTATCTCTTCAGGAAGCTCCTGCAAGAACTGAGAGTAGCCATGTTGAAGACATTTCTATAGCTATCAAATTACAGGCTCATTGATTACAGATTGAGTTCCCTTTTAACACTTACACTTGAGGGTTTCTTGTAACTGCTTCAAAACTGCAAGTCACCATAATTTCAGAAGGGAGTAAAGTTAATAGTGGCACGGATACAGACCCTATGCTGGAGAAGTGTACAGTGGATGTTGTCTTCTTGGTATGACTGTTCCAGCCAGCTTGAGAGCCTTCTCTGCCCTGTAAGCAATGGCAGTGCTTAAGGATAAACTCATTGTACATTGCAGAAGAGGCAATAGTTCCCAATGATAAGATGGCTGTAGTGGGTGTTTGGACAAGTTGATAAGCCGTGTGTGATCAGCATTGTAGGAAAGTCTCTGTCTAATGAACTTGCCCTGGTGGATTTTTTGGAAGATAAACTCGAAAGACAAATGATGGATCTGTAGCACAGGAGCTTATTTCTTTAGACATCTGAAATTGTGGCGGATAAAGATTACTCTGTGACCACCAATTTCAATATTGTAGTGGTGACTGTTGGAGTCCATCAACAGGAGGGGAAGTGTTATCTCAATCTGGTGCAAAGAAACGTTAATGTCTTCAAATTCATCATTCCTCGTACCATCGGTATAGTCCTGATTGCACAATAACTGTTTTCCAATCCAGTGGACATTCTCACATATGTTACTTGGAAACTAGGTGGCTTACCCAAACACCAGGTGATTGGAAGTGGATGTAATCTGGATTCTGCTGGATTGTGCTACCTCAGGCTGTAAAACTTGGTGTTCATCCCACCAGCTACTGCACATGGATTTTGGGAGAACACGGCAATTTACGTGTGGCTGTGTCCAGTGAAGTGAATGTGTTGGTGTTTGTCTCTAGAAATCAAATCTGGAAATTGGAACAGATAATGACAGTGAAAATTGGAGGAAAGTGCATAAGATGGTGGTTGAAAGTGCCCATGAAGTCATTAAGCTAAAAGGATACACCAACTGGGCTACTGCATTGAGTGGAGCTGATCTCACTTAATCCATGTTGGAAAAAAATCTATCCAGGATTCATCTGTGTCAACCATAGTGAAGTGCATGTATGGCATTGAGAATGAAGTCATCCTGAGCCTTCCATGTATCCTCAGTGCTTGAGGATTGACCAGTGTTATCAATCAGAAGCTGAAGGATAATGAGGTTGCTCAGCTCAAGAGTGCAGATACACTGTGGGACAGCCAGAAGGACCTAAAACACTGGTGACTACTGAATTCTAGGCTATAGAAATTTAAGACTACAATGTAATTAATCATAAGCATTTTATTTTTATCCATGTACATGGATCACAGTTTGCTTTTATCTTGATGTGTGAATGTGGGCCTCCAGAATCTCAAAGCTCATACTTGGTTTAATGCTTGCAGTATGAGCCCTTGAACAAATAAAATCAACTATTATAGTGTGAAAAAAAATAGTGACATAATAAGTACCATGCCAAAGGTACACATAGCTCCTGTAAGACACTGTTGTTTTCAACTGTGAGAATCCTGAGTGGGATCTGCTCAGTCAGGAGACACAGGTTGACAACGTCTCCCACAGGTTATAACCACCAGCTGATATAGTTATCAGTTTACTCTGATTTTGGAAAGACAGCCTAGAGGTAATCTGGAATACCACCAGCTGAAAATATTTCTTCTGCCCTGTGGATTAATAGCTACAAGTTTAAGGCAGGGAGGATACCGAAAGTATTAACAAATGCTGTATGAGGCAGATTTAGGAGATGAAGCCTTTCTTTGCTGTTTCCAGTGGATATTTTGGTATGGTTCAGGGGAATGGTGATCCAATCATCATCAGAGCCCTCTGGTAGGGGACAGAAAACTGACCAGACTGTTAAATCCAAGGTGTTTGTAACCACAGGGAAGGTTACAATAGGACATCTTTCACAGAGAAGACTCAAAATTATTCCGAAATGCAAACAATTATCCCTATGTTTTCCCCTCATACTTCTGGGTCTAAAGTGTTTCTTATAAGGTGCCAGGGTTCTTGTTCTCTCTCCACTTCCACAAAATCTGTGTGTTCTATTACTGTGGCGATATAACCTTGCCTTTCTGCAACCATCTTTTATTGTAATCTAATTATTTCATCAAGAAGGGTTGGGTGTGAGAAGGATAAGGACATTTATATAAAACCTTCAGAGACACAGTGCATCCCCTATTTTGGGCCCAGGGGACCTTTGAGGGTTTGTTGTGCAGTGTAGTCAACCAAATAGTCTTTATTCTTAAGTTTAAAACCATGAAAAACAAGAGAATTCAGAAGACTAGATAAGAATTGTTTAAATCCCTTACTTCCTTTTTTTGGCCCGCTTGGGTTGCTCTTGAAGGAAAAAAAAGAAGCATTGTTATAAGAAATGATCATAATGAAATCCAAGAATTTTGGTCCCTGACCACTTTCATCCTGATCTTTAGATGCCCTTTTAATGACCATCATGCCTTAGTCAGATGTCTGGACCAAGGGTATGTACAGGAAGCAGAAGAAGGAATCTTTTGAGTTGACTTTTGTGGACTTGTCCATGCTCAATGTCATTAAATGCCTCAGAATGGTAGGCATTGTGGATGATATCTAGAATGTCTATCAGTGCATTGCTGAGATTCTTGGGCAGTTTTTGTTAGAAAAGGAACACCATCATCAGACTGCAAATGATCCAGAATGGCAAATGCATAAGATAAATTAATTTCAAGGTCCCAGTGGTGTGGCTGTAGTCAGTTTTGACGAAGACAGCAATTTCAAAACCTAAACGTGACAGCAGTAAGGTAGTATTAGGAGCTGTGAAGGAGAGTCATGGGTCTAAAGTAATCAGTCTGTAAGGATTTGGCAAGGGCCAAGTCCCCTGCAGTTTGGTTCCTACCATGTTGAGACAGTGGGCCAGCTTTTCCAGGAGTCACAAGTTTGGCATATGGCAGAAACCTCCACTTCAGAGACAGACCCCTTACCTTGTATCCAGTCTATGATAATGGATGTTTCAGGCAAAAAGTAAGGTCATGAATCCTCATGATGACACTATTTGTACAGTGCAGGCTCATCAGCAGTATGATTCCAGCTGGTCTCATTGAAGAGTGAACCTTTACTATGGCATCTCCACTAATAGCCCAGATAGTTCAATTGGCAGCCTGGTTTGTTTTTATACTTCATGACCCCAAAGTGTGATGTCTTTCATCTGACATTCCATAGCTTAAGAAGTGTCTGGCCAAGCTCTAGGCCTTTTGCAACATCTCAATAGTAGGTGAAGATATAGTCACGTTCATAAAAAGGGAGTATCTTAGTCCATTAGGCACTGCTGTTATATAACATCTGAGGCTTGGAAACTTATAAAGAAAAGAGGTTTGGGGGAACCAGTGGGTGGCATAATGGCTATATCACTGTAGTCGACCACAGTTTGAGTCCTGGATCCGCGGGATTAACACTCACGCTGAGCATGTGTACCCAAAATCCCAAGAGGAGATTGAAAGAAGGGATTGTGGTACAGTCATCTCTCATGAGGGGGTGATTTCTATCTCTCTGTCTCTCTCTGTTTCTCTGGCAAGTGCATGTACCCTATAGCAAAAGTCTCTCTTTCTCAAAAAAAAAAAAAAAAAATTGGACCAGCAGATGGTGTAATAGTTTTATCGCTAGACTTCCACATGCTCGACTATAGTTTGAGTCCTGAATTTGGTAGCTAAAAACTCATACTGGGCATGCATGCATGCATGCCTAATCCCTAGAAAAAAATGGAGGAGAAGGGACTGCATTGTGGTCAATCCTTCTACAGGTGATTTTTCACTTTCTGACTCTCTGGTGAGCGCACATACTCTATAGCAAAAATATTGCTTTCCAAAAAAAAAAAAGAAAAAAAAAAGAAAGAAAAAGGAAAGGAAAGAAATGAAAAGAGAAAAAAGGCCATGATTCTTGTGGCCAGAAAGTCCAAGATTGGGTGGCCTCATCTGGTGAGGCCCATGTGTTCTATCACAACATAGCAGAGAAATAAAAGGGGCAAGTGGGGTGTGCAAAGCTCAATACACAAGCAGTGGATTTGCTCTATAGCACCCCACTCTTATTGGAATGAATTCATTGAGACTCACTCCCTTCAAGGAGATGGCATTAATCTATTCATGAGGG
The DNA here is from genome assembly GCF_000334495.1 of Tupaia belangeri chinensis. Classification (NCBI taxonomy): domain Eukaryota; kingdom Metazoa; phylum Chordata; class Mammalia; order Scandentia; family Tupaiidae; genus Tupaia; species Tupaia belangeri. The sequence continues at coordinate 395,901 of NW_006159953.1, forward strand.
ATTCACCCTTGTGTCTCAAGCACCTCTTACCAGGCTCCACATCACAACACTGTCACATTTGTGGATCAAATTTCAGTAAGAGTTTCAGCAAGAACACTCAGATCATAGCAGGGGGTATTTTCCTGAGATATGAAAATTGTTTCAGATCTACTTAGTAGAAAAATCGTGACCCCCTTGAGTTTAACACAGCTGGTATTCAGGTTGAACACCTGCCCAAGCCCTGTGTGTACCATCATTCAGCTTAGGAGAGGCAGTATACCAGGTCCAGGTAGTGTGTGGAATCTCAGGGACATGAATCTCAGGATGCATTGAGCAGGCAGTTTTCCTTACAGCAGCAGTTAAGGAGTAAAGTGTCCCTGCAGGTACAGCTGCCACATTCCCACGCAAAGTCAAAATGCTGCTGAGGCCAGGAGTACTCTGTCATTCTCTCCAGACAAGTCAGACTTGTTGGGCTCTCTTTGCCTTTTTAATCACCAAAGTTAGCTCATTCTGAAATGAGGATACTATATTGGAGACTTAGAAGGCCTTTCTGAGAAAGATATCACTTTCAAAACAGGCCAATACTGGGACCAACAGTTAGCGTAATGGCTATGTCGCTGGACTCCCACGTAGGCGACCGTGGTTCGCATACCAAACCCGGTGGCTTAAAACTCACGCTAGGTGCATGTGCATGCATGCCCAAGATCCTGAGAGGAGAATGGAGGAGAAGGGATTGCAGCGTGGCCATCCCCCTGGGAAGTGATTTCTCACTTTCTGTCTCTCTGTCTCTCTCTGAATGTCTGGCGAGTGCACGCGGCCTATAGCAAAAACCTCTCCAAAAAAAAGCCAATACTAAACTAATAGTTATTTATTAAAAGTGCTATATTTAGTAGCTGTCTCAGGATAAAAATGATTTTAAAACTGTAAGGCGTACCTGCGGGGAGAGCTACTTCCCATTTCTCATGACGTCAGTAGGCAACATGATCACTCCCGGAAATCTATAACTCAAAAGGGTCATTAATACTAAAATCTAAAGGTAGAGAACATGTTATAGTGTGCTGGAAAGCTTCCAGTGAACCCTTTAATTGGAGCTCTCCTCAAAGCAGTCTGATTTGTAGGTCAGTCAATGAAAGGAGCTAAGTAGGAATCTCAAGTGAACTATATGTTGTCTCCAATACCCATAGTATCTACGAATGTTTTGTTGGGACTGCTCTTTGGTGGTGGTGGTGAGGTCAGAGAGCCGTGTTATTTTGTTTTGTGATTTTTTTTTTTTAATTTAAGCTTTTTGCCAAAGTGTGCATGTGTTTGCCAGAGAGACAGAGACAGTGAGAGGGAGAGGGAGAAATCACCTCCCAAGGGGGGTGGTCACAACACAATCCCTTCTCTTCCATTCTCTTTCTGGGATTTGGGCACACACATACAAGTGCCCAGTATGATTTTCAAGCCACCAGGTCCAGGACTCAAATCACAATCAGCCATGTGGGATCCAGCTGCCTTAACCACCATGCCACCTCCTGACTCAAGCTCCTGAATTTTGTCAGGGTTTATCTGCTACCTGTGATGATACAGGTGTAATAAGACCTGATTATTATCCCAGGTAAGTGAGGACTCATGCTTCCCTTTCCATCGCCTGCCCGTGTGTATATTTCTCCTCAGACTTTGAGCAGGTGGTTACTCTGTGACCTCCGTTCTTTAAAGGGTTTGAATAAAGTCATGGAAGGGAAGTTAGCATCTTCTTTTGGTAAACATGACAGCACTATTTCCTCCAGTTTTCTACATCCTAGAGTAGAGAACAGAAGTTTTTAGGAGTGGCTCATGAGGAAGGACTTAGGGAGATAAGCAAAAACAAACGTAAAGTTCTCAATCATCTCATAAGCTAATTTCTTTAGAAATATTTCAGATTTCTTCTTTGATTTGAAGATGAACTGGTGACCTGGTTCTTTTCCCTTTCCCTTGGATCTTTCCCTTTATTTACACCTGTATTCTTTAGTGCGACTTGTATGTCATCAATCCAGGAACTACCACAGCTGTTGTGGTTCTACTTCCTCTTTCTCCCTACTCTGAGCAGCAGTGATGGATATTACCAGTTTACATGTGTAGATTATCTTACAGGTCTACATTTAAATTCATGCCCAATATTGTTTATTTGGTTCACTTAAGTTGAAATCTGTGTTTTGTTTTTGTGTTTACTATGGGGCATGCATGCTTACCAGAGAGAGACAGACAGAGAAATCACTCCTTGGGGGATAGCCATGCCATAATTCCTTCTCCTCCACTCTCTTCTCTGAATTTTGGGCACACATGCACAAACCCACCAGGTCTGGGACACGAATCAGTGTCAACCATGTGGGATTCAGTCCCTAATCCAATGTGCCACCTGCTGGCCCCAAACCTGTGATTTTCAATTAGTGTAAATTTATAAAGTTTTAAAAGAAAACAAACAAACAAAATTTTAAAATAGAAGAATACTTGTACAATAAAGATATAAAAAAATAGTTTTTGTATAGCTATGCCAGGTGTTTGTGCTTTAAGTTATATTACAAGAGTCAAGAAGTTTAAAAAATTAAGTTTATAAAGTAAAATGTTTACAGTAAGCTAGGTTAATTTATTATTGAAGAAATAAAAATATCTTTTGAAAAAACTAAGTGTAGCCTAAATGTACAGTGCCTATGCAGTCTAGATTAATTAACGAATTATTAATTAATTAGATTACAATAATGTCCCACACCTTCACATTCACTTACCCCACACTCGCTGACTCACCCAGAGCAACTTCCAGTCCTGCAAGCTACATTTATGCTTAGTGTTCTACACATGTGCACCATTAAAAAAGAAAATTACACTGTATTTTTACCTTTTCTATGTTTGAGTGTGTTCAGATACACAAATACTCATTGTGTTACAGGCGCCTACAGTATTCAGTATGGTAATAGGCTGTATAGGTTTCAAATATAGGAGCAATTGACTTTATCACACAGCCGATGTGTGTGGTTGGCCATACTATACAGGTTTGTGAAAATACACCTTGTATTACTGACACAGAAAACAATCATCTAATAAGCCATTCTCAGAACAATCACTGTCATGGCTTGACTCCCGGACTGTGTGTATGCAGTGTGTATATGTGCACGTCCACACATAGTCCCTCTCCTCCAGTGCTTTTGCTTCTCTGGTTGAATTCTGACAGACTTTCTTTGAAGCAAAAACAGGCTATGTTAACACAATTGAATTAAAATTAAGGTGATTATTCAATTTGTCCAAAAAAATCTGCGATGATTGAACTAAGTCTCTGTGAGTAAAGCTCTTTTAATTAGGGGTCTAATAGATAAGGCACCAACTTTGACTCTGAAACCCAGTGACCTCATGTGATTATTTCATATTTGCTCATTATCCAGTTATGATTCATCATTATTTAAAATAAATTTATTTAAAAATAAATTATTTATTTATTTAGTATGATTAAATTTGCCATAAGGCATGAATGCTCATGAGAGAGAACAAGAGAGAGAACAAGAGAGGGAACGAGCAGTTAGCGTAATGGCTATGTGACTGGATTCCCACGTAGTCGACCGCAGTTTGCGTCTCGGACCTGGCGGCTTAGAATTCATGCCGGGCACGTGTGAGTGCGTGCCCAAGATCCCGAGAGGAGAATGGAGGAGAAGGGATTGTGGCATGACCATTCCCCCTGGGGGGTGATTTCTCACTTTCTGTCTCTATGTCTCTCTCTGTCTGTCTGGCGCCCACACGCACCCTATAGTGAAAATCTCTCAAAAAAAAAAAAAAAAAAGAGAGAGAGAGAGAACAAGAGAGAAAGAGAGAAAGAGAGAGAAAAAACAAGCAACCAGGTCCTAGACTCGAACTGTGGTTAGCCTTGGTCATGTGGCAGTCCAGTACCCTAACCACCATGACATCCGCTGACCTCAAAAGGAATATAATGAGAATATATTCATTGATTAAGTGGTTGACTATATTGAACTTTAAAAAGTCTGCATTTTCAAGAAGCTTACATTTTGGTAAGCATAGAGATCTAGAAATTCTTACATTTTAAAAATTCCTGTAAAAATTTCACAGAAATAATATATGTTCTAAACTTATAATATCTACTTTCATGCTCACAATGTGATACACCATTAGCATCTCTTGTATATTCTTCCACACTTCTATTTTCATATAAAAACATACACATGGAAGATTTTTTTATGTATATGTGGGACTATTTGATTTTACAGGAAAAGAATAAATGTTCTATAACACTTATCGGCATTTTGTTTCTGTTACTCAACAATTCATCATCAATTTTCTTCAAAATCCAAAGAAATCCTCTTTTCTCCAGTTATGTTGTTATAATTGCATAATATTACATAATTGAATATGCCACAATTTACTTAATTATTCTCTTCATGATGGACTTTCACAGTTTTTCTTGTTATTTCAGAAATGTTTCTCAAAATATATTTTAAAATATATTCTCAAGTGTTTATTGCTATTTCTGAGTTACTGGGCTAAAAGATAATGTGTATTACTCACTCCCCCAATAATATCAATTTGGAGTTTAACCAGTAAGTTATGAGAAATCAATTTTTTAATCCCATTTATTGGTTAGCCTTAAATGTGTTGCACTTTGATTTTCCTAAATTAATAACTGAATAGTATGTATTTGCTTCTTTACTTTGTGTTTCCCTGAATAATATTAAGGTCGAGCATCTGACCTTATGTTTATTATCTACCTGAGTTTCTGTTTCTTGAGTAGCCTGTCCTCTTTTAAAAAAAATTAAAATAATTAATTTACATTTAATTGTTGTACATCTTTGTGGAAACAATATAGATTTTCTTTTTTTGGAGAGGTTTTTGTTATAGAATGCGTGCGCTTGCCAGAAAGACAGAGAGAGGCAGACAGATAGAAAGTGAGAAATCACCTTCCGGGGGGGATGGCCACACCGCAATCCCTTCTACTCCATTCTCCTCTCGGAATCTTGGGCACACATGCGCACACGCCCAGTGTGAGTTTAAGCCACTGGGTCCAGGACTCGAACTATGTTTGACTACATGGGAGTTCAGCGACATAGCCATTACGCTAACTGCTGGTCCCACAGTATAGATTTTCAAAGCATTTGTGCAATGTATAATAATAAAATTAAAGCCATTACCTTATTCATTGTTTTCAACAAAGAACACTGCACTATGATATATCACTTTCAATTTTATCTTTTTATAATGGATTTTTTTTTCTCTCTCTCTTTTTTTTTTCTTTCTCTCTGATCACCTTGGAAGCCCTATTTTCTTTTTTTCTTTTAATTATTTTTTATTTTATTTATTCATTTACTTATTTTATTGTGACCAGAGAGACACAGAGAGAGAGACAAAGTGAGAAAGCAAGCCACCAAGTCCAGGACTTGAACCATGGTTAGCCATGTGGGAATGTCCAGCGCCTTAACCACCACACCACCTGCTGGCCCCCATGGAAGCCTATTCTTGAATTATAATGGATTTTTTTTTTTTTTGAGAGATTTTCACTGTAGGGCGCGTGCGCTCGCCAGACAGACAGAGAGAGACATAGAGACAGAAAGCGAGAAATCACCCCCCAGGGGGGATGGTCACGCCGTAATCCCTTCTCCTCCATTCTCCTCTCGGGATCTTGGGCACGCACGCACACGCGCCCGGCGTGAGTTTTAAGCCACCGGGTCCGGGACACGAACCGTGGTCGACTACGTGGGAGTCCAGCGACATAGCCATTACGCTAACTGCTGGTTCCCTATAATGGATTTTTAAGAGGATGTTCATTAGCTTCTAAAAAATTACGATTTGGATAATATTTTACAATGTTTTTTTCTACATTTCTTGGGTCAAATGCAGGAAATATTGCTCATGGGGTATCTATTCTATTTAAGGTATCTATTTTATTTAAATCTTACTAAATTTTCCTTTGTGGCCACAGAATAACAACATATAACATGAAAGACAGGACAGGCTAGCCCTTGGTGCAGTGGTTAAGGCAGCTGGATCCCACTGGGAGATTCTAGCCTAAGACTCTGCAGCCCGAAAAACATGCTTGGCATGCGTGTGTGGTCCTAAAATCCACGAGAAGGTAAAGTGAAGAAGTGATTGTCGTGTGACATCCTCTTTGTTGGAAGCGTGCTTTCTCACTTTCCCTCTCTCTCTCTGTCTCTCTCTATGAGCACAGGCCCTCTCTGTCAAATAAGATAAAAATAATGAGGAAGAAAATAATATTTTCATAGATATATTAGATTGAACTCATGAATTAATTATGTTTTTGTGTTTATTTATGGCCTGACTAATCTGTCAAATTCTGAAAGCTGTAATTATGCTTTTAATGCAGTGTATCAAATACTGTAATTTTGCTTTAATTGCATTGACTTTTTATTTCTAGAGGTCTTGATATATAAGGCCACAATACTATTTGATACTTAAAGGAATATCATTATTACACTTTTTATACAGAGTATACATTTTAATCTTGAACATTTTATCTCAGTATTTCTAATGCTTTTGACCTTAGAATCCTTTTTCTAGTATTAATGTTTTTACTCCTGCTTATACTTACTTGAATTTTCTTTATCTATATCCATACCTTTCATCTTCAATTTTTTTCTTAGTGCTTAATTTAGCAGGATTTAGTTTTTCATATGATATATATTATATATGTTATATATATTTATACATTATATTACTTATAAACATATATTTTTATATACACTGTTAGATGAAACTATTTTGGCCTAAAACAGCCACTTTACTCCCTCACTTTGATTCCTATGGATAAGCCAAAATCATTAGACTGTTTTTCTGAGCTGGTTGCTGAGTTACAGCCAATCACAGGCATCCTGCCTTTTAAACCATGTTAATGCAGACAAGCTTCAGAATGTAACCAGTGATTTCTCTACCTCACACTCTCCTTACATTTTGTGTACACTTTCCTATTCTGCCGAATTAAAAGGCCAAGTTGATCATAAGGCTGACTGGAGTTGTCTGGAAGTCCGGGGACAACTGCCATCTGATTTATATAGTATTAACATTTGCTCTATTAAAACTCTATTAAATTGGATGGTTTATTTTTCTTTTAACAACACATGTATACATTTAGTCTTCATGACAACTTTATTATATAGGTGCTGTTATCTCTAATTATTGTAATATCCAGAAGAAGAAACTGAAGAACAGAAGGATTACCTTGCCAAGAACCTCATACCTACAGCTGGGTTGAACCAGACAACATTGCACTAAAATGCTTGTGCCTAACCACTATAACTAACTGGCTTTGTGGTATTCTAGTGGATGAATGAGATCCATCCAAATCCTCAGCTTATAGAGAGAACACATGGGCCCAGAGAGGGTGGCAAACTACCTCAGGCTACACAGCAGAAGGGTGCTTCTCCTACCACCTCCTGTTACCTCTTAAGGCATGTCTTGAATTTCCAGTGCCTGTGGGGAAAGGGTCCTAAATGCTTCTCCTCCATTCTCCTCTCAGGATCTTGGGCACGCACGCACGTGTGCCTGGCGTGAGTTTAAGCCACCAGGTCTGGGACTCAAACTGTGGTCGACTACATGGGAGTTCAGCGACATAGCCATTACACTAACTGCTGTTCCCCTAAATGCTTCTAAAGCCACTGTGACCCAGTGTTTACTCTCTTCCTCTGCAGGAGCAGTGCTTTGCCCCCCACTGCAGCCAGCACCACTCAAGTCTGGAACCCTAAGGGAGTGATGCTCAGTGTGTGAGCCTGGGCATCCCAGCCTCCTTGCCATGGCCCTTTGGCACTGGTGCTGCTCAGCGCACTAGTTAGTGTATTTGAGAGTGCAGTGTATCAAGTATCCGTAGAAAAGTACTGGGTTGACAGAAAAATCATGACGTGTTTTTCTGTGCAAAAATTTCATGATTTTTCCAACAACTCAATAGTATTTGCCCATCTGCCTACCCACCTTCCAGCTCTAAAAGACTGTGATTCCAGTATTTCATATTTTAGAATTTCAACATAAATGCGTATATAGCTTCCATAATTCCATTATTCTAGATCCTTTCATTCTGGAATTCTTTGCTCTTCCTTCCCAAAGTTGAGGTATGAGGCATGACTCTGTCCCCCAGGTGGTCAGGACTCAGGCTGCAGGAACAGCAACTGTTAGGGTCAGCTGCTTTACTTCTCTGAGGGAAGGGGCCATGGTCTATGTGCTTTGCCATCTCTTCCTGAATCCTCTGGTTTTGTCTGGTGTTAATGTCTTGCTGCTAGGATGCCCTAATCCTCTTGCTTCCACACCTTTGCCTACTACTTTTTACCATCTTCTCCAAGCTGGGTCTTGCTCACTGCAGGGCCTCAAGGTTAAGGCTTATATAGCACAGCACATAGTTCAGTCAGGAAAACAGCTAGAGCTGATGAACGTCATTGTTTTCTGAAAAAACGAAACGGTCCGCCCTCACCCACACCCATGCCCTTAGCTTCCCTGAGCACTCCTCAGCAGGGCCTGCACCCAGTGGCAGAAGCAGGGCCTCAGGGCAGGGGGTCACTCTGGGCTCTCTTGGGAGAACCTCTCCTGGGGCTTCCATGATGTCTTTGACTGTGATTGTATGACCGCACACTTGCCCATGATTGGAAAAGGAACAAACCCAGAGTGTTAGGGAGGTTGGAGGAGCAAATCCAAAGAAAAAAGACCCAGAGCAGGGGAAAGGGAATGACTGCATCCTGACCTTCGAGCTTACGGCATCCTCAGTGCACTGCCATAGCATACCGGTTGACATTCCCACTTGTGCCATGACAATAACATGACAATGACCAAAACTACTAATGAAGTTAGAAAATGAGAGGGACAACGGTTCAAGTAAAAGCACCACTCTTTTCCTTAAAAAGTCATAAATAAGCCACTCCTTACTTAGCGTGCAATTAAGCCACCCCCCAAATCCAAACACACACCAAAGTTTAGGGCTGTCCTGCCTACAGGGTGGCCTCTATCTCTCTTTTCGGGTAACAGTTCTTCTGTTCCTCTTGAGGGTGGCAGTCAGGGAAGCAATGGTCAGTGGACTGTGTTCTGACTAATTCCTGTTTGTGTCCACCCAAGGAGGGGGCGAAATCATTCCCTGATCTCTCCTTAGGGGGGTGTTCCAATTATTCTATAATCTGCTCAGTACACTTGTTTTCCTTCATAAACTTGTTTTCACTCTCTCTTAAAGGCTTACTCTTAAATTGTTTCCTGCTCAAAGCCAAGGACACTCACACCCCAGGACCTTCATTGTTGAGTCTCCCCAGTAGCAATTTGAACAACTTAAAGCTCTTGATTCCTAATTGCAGACTGTCATCTAAGTCTGTTGCTCCCATGGGCAGGAGGTGAGTGTGCTTATCTTGGGCCACTTTTGCAAGCACACCATTATCATTTCTGAAAGTCTTAGTTAATCTGAACAGTGAAAATTGGACACTGTTGAAAATTTTGACAAAGGTGTTGCCTATCTTCGTTTACTTACAGACATGATTAGCTATTCCTATTTGCTGGTCTTTAAAGAAATAATCTATTGATGAACTACTTCTTCCTGTGATAGTCCATTTTCCTTTTAAGGATTTGTTAAAGCATTCTATGTGCTAAGAATATTTGCCTCTCTAATACATATAATTCAATCCGATGGTCTGATTTTTATATCATAACAGAATGCTTGAATTTTGCCTCATTATAGACTTCATTTATGTTATTGCATCCATTGTTTTCATACTTATAATTGGCTTTGCTTTTGGTTATTTTCACTGTTCCCTAATTTCACCTTACTGGCTTCTTCAAGTTCTATTCATTGCTCTTCTGCATTTTCATTTGAACATTCTATTGTAATGTTCAGAACTGTGAGTAATACCTTTATTTTTCTAAAGAAATAATACTTCCTCATTATAATACTAAAATAAAATAGTGGCCCAGCCTATGGCCTGGTGATTAAAGGAACAGGATCCTACATGACCAATGGGGAGGTTCTAGTCTCAGACCCAGCAGCTTGAAAAATACACAGGGCATGTGTGCAAAAGTGACGCAAGTCCCAACAGGATGGAGAAATGTCTCTGAGTCTTTCTGATGAAAGCACATACTCTCTGGTAAAATTGAAAAAATAATAAATAAAATCTGAAGTTGACTGAAGATTAGACCTTCAGATTATTTCAGTCTCCCACTTTATTTCCTGACTCCTGCTCTTCCTCACTTCCTTGCATCTCTGCTCCCACAACTGTGTCAGAGTTTTACTGAGACATTAAAAACACAAGTTCTAGGTACCAGCAGATGGTATATGGTTATGTTATTGGACTCCCAAGTAGTTGACTGCCATTCAAGCCCCAGACCTGGTGGCTTAAAACTCATGCTGGATGCATATGTGTGTGTGCCCAAAATCCCAAGAGGTGAATGGAGGAAAAAGGATTTTGGTGTGGTCATCCTCCTGGGAGTGATTTCTTGCTTTTTGTCTCTGTGGTGAATGCACACATCCTATAGCAAAAATCTCTCTTTCAAAAAAAAAAAAAAAGGAAAAAGAAAAGAAAGTTCTAGAACATTATTAGATATACCTTTATAGTACAAAATGTTACTGCATTGGTTAGAGATAGCCATCCCATGCTGCAATAATGAGTAATCCTAAAACATCAGTGCTTAAACCAATGAAGGTTTCTTTCTTTCTTTTTTATGTCTGGGTGACTCTCAGGGCAGCTGGACATGCAACATCTCCACCTTGGCATGAGCTTTCATCTTCTCATTGCAGGAGGAGGGTAGCTCACTACAGAACAGTGAGCTAGCATCACTGTTACTCAGAGTATGGTGGTAGTAAGTTCTTCCCATGGAAGTGGTGTGATTATCTCTAATTGCCAGGGCAAGTGTCATGGCCATGACTGAGTAAGGGGTTGGGGAAGCAGACTTCCTTGTGTGTTCAGAACTAGAGAACTTCTTGATCACATTATCTACATCCTTTTAAAATTTAATAGTACACATCAAGATTCCTTTATTATCAAAATTAACCTATTCTTTCTTTCCCAATTAAAAATAAATTAGGTCATTGGGAAAGTCATGATGTAGTTTTCTATGCAAAAATGAGTCATGACTTTTCCCAATGACCCAATATTTTATTAGCATTTTTTACCTATAATTTTTCTGAAATCAGGTGTATGGGTAGCACAATTTCTAAATTTTTATTGTCTTTTTTGATTTTCCCTTTATCACCATTAAGTGCATGAGAGAGAGAGAGAGAGAGAGGAAGGAGTACCCTCCACAAGATCTGGCCATGTCATGATTCTCTTGTAGAAGAGGCCCGGGGTACTCAGCATTTAGCATCCAGGATGCATGTGTTGTTCACTAATCCCTCTCTTTTCAGGACAGAGTCAAGATCTTTGACTACATGTCACATAATTCACTGCAAAGACTCATTATATCCTTTCTAATGAATATATTTCCAGAAGGAAATATTAAGGGTGAAAGAATGAGGAGAGAAGTAGGAAAAGACAACCTAAATGTTTCTCAGACAATTTTCACCCAGTCCTCCTTACTGGTTTGCTCAGCTGCTTCTGCAGTTCTAGTGGCATCTGATGCTCTAGGTCTATGCAAGTTTTGAGTATTCTGTGGTATGAACTAGATGGTTTCTTCAATGTCTTCATCTGTTGAGTTAAGGCTCAGCTTTCATAGATATTCTGTTCCAATCTTCTCTCTCTCCTTTGTCTTCTGGTGTATCCTTTGCTGTTCCTCTATGCTTATCAGATTATGTCAAAAAAAAACCAACTAAAAACACTTCACTGAAGATTTATTGGATTTTCAGGAGAAAGTGACATTATATATGCCATTTACTACAGAAATTCAAAGTTCAATTTAAATGCCAGAATTTGATCAGAAGAAATCTAGAGGACATTCACTCTCTCCAATTTACTTGAAAAATACCCACTACACGAGTCTCAGAGTTGACTCTCCCTCTGTTTATGTGTATAAAGAGTGTTCTCTTTTCTTTTTAACTGCTCTGTGGTTTCTGACCACTGCCTCTGTATTCAGCCTTTTCCACAGGGGTGGGCAGTCTGTATTCTACTCTCCTGCAGTAAGATCATGTTCCTGACACAGCGCCTAAGGGCAAAGAATTCCTTCTCTGAGCTAATGTGCTGCTGACACTTCTTTCTCAGCCACAATAGCTCCCAGTGCTCCTGATTAATCCTTTCATGGTCAATCGAACATAAGCTCTGTAAAAATTAGGACAGATGAGCCTATAGACAGATGAGCCTATAGACTAACTTCGGACTTTAGTTTTAGGGAGATCGTGAGATAACAGTCAAATCAAAATCTCTTAAATTATGGAATATGAGTAACAGCCAACTCTCTCTTTTTATAAGAACATCTGTCTTGCATGCACTCTGTGAATGTGTACATGTTTGTGTGTGCACAGATACATACATTTCTGCCTAAGTGGGAGGAAGGGTTTCCTTTTCAACTTGCATGAGCTTTTGGATATCAGTAAGAGTTTGTCTGCTTAAATTTTGTTATTTTATTTATGTTAGTCTCATGTACTACCAAAAAAATCTCTCTCTTTTGCCCTTTCTCTTTCACGCACACACACACATATACACACACACACACACACACACATCATATATAATATTGTATGTGAGAGAACTTTGAAAGGTTTTGAAAAAAAATGGAATGAAAGTATATTTATTTTGATTTTGATGCAAACTAATTATGAGATCTATGCAATTTTTTTTTCATGATACATATCTCCATGAACTTTGTGAAGATCTCTGGTTTATTTGTAGAATTGGAAATATGTAAGATAAACTATGGGACATTTTACATACACAGTTTGAGTTAATTGGGAACATACTTCTATCACATAGATTTGTCTTCTGACTCACCCTCATCTGATTCCTATAAAATGCGGAGTTATAGTTAATGTTCTCCTAAATCTTGATGCATAAGCACTAAGGTTTTGAGATTCTCTTAGCAGAGTGGAAAAGACAGGTCAGTGAGGAGTTCTGCCAAAATTCACCACAACATCTTCCTGTGCGGTGACAGTCTCTGGTGATAACCATTGAGCAGCAGCCATTCTTGCAGAACCACAGCAGAACTGGGAGAATAAGGCAAATCCCTAGCAAAAACGAGCTGGGTTGTGTACTAATTGCCAGAGACTCTCTGGTGACCTGCTCAAGAACTGAGCTGGGGAAGGGAATGCGGAATGAACCATTTTCAGATTGCTGAAGCTCTTCCAACACTAGGTGAGGGATAAGAAATGTAATTACAATAAGAAATATGATGTCATCTACCTAAATACGTTGAGGAAATCTCAGTCATGCAAAGTGAGGCATGGTTATTAGATATGAGTAGCTTTTTCCTTGGGTGATGCTGAATTTCAGTAGAGGAATTTTAAATAATAAGTTATTATTCTATAGGGTTTAAAAATGATTTATTTTCACTTGAGGGATAGAGTTTTTTTCTTTAACTTAAATTTTACCTTGATTGAATGTTTACTAAAAGATTTCCTTCAGAATTATAGTAGGAATAAAATATTCGGTATGCAATCTATTTGAAAGTTGCTTCCCTAGCCTTCCCTTGAAAAAAGTTAAAAAGGAAATGTTAAAAGATGCTATTAACATTGCCAGACAGTAGGTCAGTTGTAATATACCTGAATCCACATGGAAAAGGTCCTGGTTTCACAATCCAGAACCACCCTGAGCTTGCTGTGTGTGCACACCCAGGAGCCTGGCCAGCTGAAAATGGGGATGGATTGCACTATAAGAGCCCTGTTGGGAAAGCCTGTCTCTTTATTGCTTCATCTCTGCTTCTCTCTCATGGAAGAAATAAATGAATATACTTTAAAAAATAAAATATGCTACTTACAATAACATTTAAAAAATCAGTTGCTTCAGAGAAAACTTAAAATTGCAAGAATTTTATAGAGAAAACATAATAGGGACAAATTAAAGAGGTTCAATGACTACATTAGAGAATAAAAAGCATCTAAAAACCAATGTATTATAATTACACTTTAAAAATAAAAATAAAAGACCAAATAAATGTAAAGTAAGTAGAAGAAAAAAATTTAGCAAATTATCTTCCAAGATTTTTCTGTGAGCAGCTGCTCTGTGCTGCCATGGTATTTAAATGTTGAGCACATATTTGGATTTAGAAACTGCTTTCACATAGTAGCCACCATTCCTATCTCTTATTCTTGCTACACAATTAACCAATTTACAAAAAGTAGAAGTGGTTGTACCCTGGGAAATTCCCCTCAAAGCGTCCAATTACAATAATAACCCATGGTATCAGTGCCTAAATCAGTACACAGATAATCAAGACAAAAGATCGCAATATTTGAGGCCGTGTGGCATTGTGATTAAGGGAGCTGGATTCTCACATGGCCAATTCTGGTTCGAGTCCCAGACCTGGTGGTTTGCTTTTGTACTTACTCTCTCTCTCTGTCACTTTCTGATCAAATAAAAAAAATAAATAGAGTTAAATAATTCTTAAAAAAAGATTGCAATATTTTTTGAAAGTGTATTTTACTTTATATAAAATTACACTATCAAGTCAGTCAGTAGCATTTTGGTTAAGGAGATGGATCCTACATAGCTGACTGCATGGTTTGAGTCCTGACTGGATGGCTTGAAAAACAAGCACAGTGTGTTTTCCAAGGTTTTGCAGGTGCTCCCCAAATTATGAGAGAATAGAGAAGAGACTACCCAGATTTCTCACTTTCTCTCTCTCTCTTTCCAGCAAGTATATGAACACAATAGCAAATTGAAAAAAAATGAATAAAAAATACAGTGCAATGTACTAATATGCAACTTTTAGTGATGTATCTAACCAAAATTTTATTATCAGAAATTGTGTACTCTAATATCTAATTATTATGAACAAGTTTTAGAGTTTTTTAAGTTTTGCTTTAAGGCATGGATTACATATACAATATCAGAGTCTGTAATTATAAATTATTTGCAAAATCATAAGGTACTAATTGATATGTATTAAATGAAGGAAGGCAGCAAGAGAGATGAGAGAGAGAGCTAGGAGAGAGAGAAAAATCACCTCTCAGGGCCGATAGCCATGCTACAATCTCTTCTTCATTCTTCTTTCAGGATTTTGGGCACACATGCACATGTGCCTAGAAGTTTTTCAAGCCATTGAATCTGGGACTTGAACTACAATGTGGGCCATGTGGGATCCGACCATAGTAACCACCACACCACTGGCTAGCTTCTGCAGATTTTCTAATGCTACTCATAATCTGATAATTTAAATAACCCATGCAATAACTGAGTTTGAATTTTTTTTTTCCTTTGGAAAGATTTTCGCTATAGGGTGCGTGCACTCACCAGACAGACAGAGAGAGACATTAGAGACAGAAAGTGAGAAATCACCTCCCAGGGGGGATGGTCATGCCACAATCCCTTCTCCTCCATTCTCCTCTCGGGATCTTCGGCACGCACGCACACACACCCGGCATGAGTTTTAAGCCACCGGGTCCGGGTCGTGAACCGCGGTCAACTACATGGGAGTCCAGCGACATAGCCATTACGCTAACTGCTGGTTCCCTTGAGTTTGAATTTTTAATAACCAGTCAAATTATTTGCTTTCAAGCACATTTCTTCAGACTAATAAATATGCTCCTCCCGAGCAAAGTATCCACATTAAATATCATTAAGTGCTAGGGTAGATATGATTAAGCAATTGTTTTCTCTGTTTACAGGATCATTAATATCTTCATTTCCTGTGCAAATATTAATAAAAGTTTTGTTTGTTTGTTTTGTTTGTTTGTTTTGTTTTTTTTTGCTTTATGCTTTACTTTTTCAAAAGTCTATACATTGTATTTGGGATAAGAAAAAGATCATTCAAAAAAGAAACAAAATGATAAAAATTTTGACTAATGTTAGCTAAACTCATAACTTTATTTTTGGTAGTTAAGATTCTAGAAATTTGGGAACCAGCAATTAGCGTAATGGCTATGTCGCTGGACTCCCACGTAGTCAACCACGGTTCGTGTCCCGGACCCGGTGGCTTAAAACTCATGCCAGGTGTGTGTGCGTGCATGCCCAAGATCCCAAGAGGAGAATGGAGGAGAAGGGATTGCGGCGTGGCCATCCCCCCTGGGGGGTGATTTCTCGCTTTCTGTCTCTATGTCTCTCTCTGTCTGTCTGGCGAGCGCACATGCCCTATAGCAAAAAAAAAAATAAGATTCTAGAAATTTTATTTTATCTTAGAAATACTTTACCAATGATTGAGAAAATGCTCTTCAAAAGGTAATGGTTCGGGACCAGCAGTTAGTATAACGGCTATGTTGCTCAACTCTCATGTAGTTGACCACGGTTTGAGTCCTAGACCTGGTGGCTTAAACTCATGCCGGGCCTGTGTGTGTGCATGCCCAAAATCCTGAGAGGAGAATGGAGGAGAAGGGAATGTGGTGTGGCAATCCCCCCTGGGAGGTGATTTCACGCTTTCTATCTCTTTGTCTCTCACTGTCTTTCCGGAGAGTGCACACACCCTGTACTAAAAACCTCTCAAAAAAAAAAAAAAAAAGAAAAGAAAAGAAAGAAAAGGTATTGGTTCATTACTAAAACTTGAAAAAAGAAAATAAGAGGAAACATAAGAAAAATGTTTTTATATTACTATAGAATTGCATTTAATTTTGCTTTGTAATCAAATTCTTGATCTTACTAGTTCATTTAGAAGACTAGCCATGTATTGTGTTATATTTTTAGTATCAGCATCTGTGGCCATTGTAAGCCCACCGGACAAATTCTGCATCCAGATTTTCTTCAATTTAGGTCTCAGAATAGGTCAGTGGTTAGGATCACAAATTGTCATAGTAGTTATGACTTCAATATGTGAAGAATATGTCAGAATTGAAAGAAAAAAATTGATATTTAACTCTTCTGTTGAATATTTTTACTTCTTTGAAAGCATGAATATGATGAGATAATTTTTTTTTTGAAGAGAACTCTAACGAAAAGGCAATAATTACATAATTTTATTATAGATGTACTGATAAAATAAG
The DNA here is from genome assembly GCF_000334495.1 of Tupaia belangeri chinensis. Taxonomy (NCBI): domain Eukaryota; kingdom Metazoa; phylum Chordata; class Mammalia; order Scandentia; family Tupaiidae; genus Tupaia; species Tupaia belangeri. The sequence goes on from NW_006159953.1 coordinate 412,861, forward strand.
TATGTGAGAATATTATTCAGTATATAAAGCCATGAGGGCATGCTAATTAATTGTAAATCTCATGGTTGGTGACTGCATGATAATAAGGCTTCACTTTAAAGTATGGAATGCTTATATGGAATACATTGTTTTTCAGTCTATTACATGAGCAAACAAAGGATCATGTATACAAAATCAGAGTCTGTAATTATAAATTATTTGCAAAATCATAAGGTAACAATTGATATGTATTAAATTTTCTGACAAATGTATATTAAACCCAGGTTGGGACCAGCAGTTAGCGTAATGGCTATGTCGCTGGACTCCCACGTAGTCGACTGCGGTTCGCATCCCGGACCCAGTGGCTTAAAATTCACGCTGGGTGCGTGTGCGTGTGTGCCCAAGATCCCAAGAGGAGAATGGAGGAGAAGGGATTGCGGTGTGACCATCCCCCCTGGGGGGTGATTTCTCTCTTTCTGTCTCTCTGTCTCTCTCTGTCTGTCTGGTGAGCACATGCGCCCCTATAGTGAAAACTTCTCTCAAAAAAAACCAAAAAAACAAAAAAACAAAAAAAAAACCAAACCCAGGTTTATGAAGCAGATACCAGCATATACAACAGTGCACCTTATGTTGTTACTCTGGCTCACGCTAGTATATTCTGAGGATTATATTGTCTTAAATCTTTCAACATATCCCAAACAAAGACTGTAGACCACATCCAGTGAACCCACACTCACTCTTGTAAAAATTCATCTTACTATCCTGAAACAAGATTCGAAAAAATTTCTTCCTTCAAATACTGATAGAGGATGATTTAAATTATTTCCACTTGGTAAATTTAAATGTTTTGAGATCAATTAAAATATCTGACTGTGAAATTTCAAGGGTTTATTTACTTATACCAACTAGTTAGACCTTATAAAGCTTTTCTGTCAAGTTTTTGGCCTCTTATCCATGGCAGTGTCGTAGTCTATCTCTCGGAGCACTCATTAGAGGGCGTTCCCTAATCTGACACACCCAGCCTATCTTTTTCCACCTCCCCACCTCCCTTGTGGTCTATGTCAGTTATGACTCCAATTTAAATTTCACTTTGCTGCTCTCTCTGAGTTCCTGTGCTAAGAGAATTCATTAGGAATGCAATTTCACATTTGCTTTTTTTTTTTTCCTTCAGTCAGTTTTGTGTGGCTGAGAGAGATATTTCATCTGTGGTAGAAATGTAGACATTAGGAAAGCAGATAAGACATTTTTTTTGGACAGAAAAGTAATATTTCATTGGCAGAAGATTCTATTCAAACTCCTAATGCCTGTTAGATTTGGTCCTGGAAGCTTGTTTCTGATTTCCAGATATTAGGTTGATATTTCTCATTTAGTTCCATTCCTTCTTTTCTTATGGGTCATTATAAAGTTTTTGGGGACAATTTTTAAGTGGAAAATTGGAGTTACTGTTCAAATTTTCTTTGAAAAGAACCAGGTAATATATAGAGGTAAATGTTGTTTGTGATAATTTTATCTCTATGTTAAGGGTAAAAGAGCAGTTTAGTTCAATCTCCCCATTGTGCATTCTTAGCTAATGGAGACAACTACAACTTGAATACAAACAAATTATTTTGAAATAAAAAGGGTAGATTTAAAAAAAAGATTCCAGGGTAGCATATGCTCACCAGAGACAAAGAAATAGAAAGAGAAAGAGGGAAAGGAAGAAAGCACTCCCAGCAGTGGGAATAGTCATGCCACAATCCCTTCTCCTCTGATCCTCTCTTCCTTTCAGGATTCTGGGCACACATGCATATGTACTTACTTGTTTTTCAAGCTATCGGGTCCAGGACTAGAACTATCTGGTTGGCCACATGGGATACAACTCCTTTAACCACCAGGCAAGTGACTGGCTCCCAAAAGAGCAGCTTTTTTAGATATTTTTGCATCATGGTGCATAGGATTATGAGAGAGACAGAGACAGTGAGTCAGAAGTGAAAAATCATCCCAGCGGGGATGGCCATGACACAAACCTTTCTCCTCTACTCTTCTCTTGGGATTTCGAGCACACATGCACACGTATCTGGCATAAGTTCAAGTCACTGGGTCAGGGACTCAAACCGCCATTAACCATTGGAAATTCTTGTTCCTTAACTGCTCTGCCACCTACTGGCCCCCCAAAAATCAAAATTTTTTTTTAAACTAAGTGTTTATATGAGAGGAGTAAATGTAGATAAGAGTAAAACTTAGAGTCAGTGACTCTAAATGGGAGGTCAGTCATTAATGTGTGAGGTACTCCTAGCTCTATTCGACAGATACATGAATTGTCTTTAATGAATTTAGCTAGTAGTCATCTAATTTTATCCTGATACTTCCTGTAGTGGAGCTCTGTGATCTATCATTTGCATAGAATATTAGTCATAAATAAGTACGATAATTTCTTTATATGTGAAGTTGTTGATTGGAATTATCCACACTGCTGAAGCAGTGATTTTCAAACTTCAGCCTGCAGCAGATGCCCCTGAAAGGCTTTCTCGACCATGCTGAATCTCAGTGTTCCTGATTCCATAGTCTTGAGGTGGGGGTGATATTTAAATTTCTTACAAGTGTCCAAATAATGTTGATCCTGTGGGTACTGCATCACACTTTGGGAATCATGGCTCAAAAGTAACTTCTTTATCTCTCAGCTAATTTTTTCAATTTCATTCACATGTCTAACATTTCCTATTTGACTGAATCCGGCCCTCACATCAGGCCTTTCTATGATGTATTTCTTGAACTCTGAATATTTACATTTTCTTCTTCTTTATTTAATTTTTCCAGTTTAGCCACTTTCTAATTCCAAGTTATCCAAATCTCCAATTTTTGAGAATGCTTTACTAAAATTGCTAAATTATGTGACAAACTCATATAATAACATTCATTCATTTAACAAGGATTATTTGGGCTCATCTGCCATTACTGGACATTGTTTTAGGGACTAGTATCATGTGGTGAGGAAGAGAGACAAGGTGTCTACTCTCGTGGAGCTTATAAATTAGTGGTGGTGGAGATACAGGAGAAAGTGAATGAACAAATGGATAAACAAGATAACAACAGGTTGGTATAAAACAGGATGATGTGATTAGTAAGATGGGGTGGTAAGTATCATATAGGGAAAAAAAGGGAATGGCCCTATGAGAAGGTATATTTTAAAGTTTAGGAAGTATAAGAACACATCTTTTTGTTTGGAGTTCAAACACAATGTGAATGAATCCTGATATCTTTTTCTTGTTTTGTTTTTTTCCTAGAGGCTTTTGCCTTAGGGTGTGTGCACTTGCCAGACATAAAGAGACAGAGACAATGAGAGAGGAAAGTGAGAAATCACACCCCAGGGGGGATGGCCATGCCACAATCCCTTCTCCATTTTCCTCCTGGGATTTTAGACAGGCACACACACTCACCCAGTGTGAGTTTCAAGCCACTTGGTCTGGGACTCAGACTATGGTCAGCCATGTGGCAGTTTAGTGACTTAACTGTTACACCATCTGCTGACCCCCTAATATCCTTTTCTATTGGAAAAATATTTATTATGAATTCTCTCAATTCCTCCATCTTTTAATTTTGATACTTACGTCTTTACCCTTTTCAAAAGCCCTCCTGTTGTATCTTATTAAGAGCAGGTGGTCATTTCAGATAAACACCCTTCTGGTGAGTTTCTATGTGACTTTATAATCTGTCTCTTTTTGTGGTAAAGATGATGCCCATTTTCATTTATCCTCTCTTCCCATGACAGTAGGAGAATAAGCAACCTTCTTTTTAGCCCTTCACTTTTGCCACTGACCTTCTGTCTTGATTTTTAAAACACACAACATACCATGGTTTTCCTTCTTAATTTTTCCTTTACTCTCTTTCAGTTTATATGTATCTTCCTCTCCACTCTTCTGTCTCTATCCATCTATCTACCCATTTTTCCACCCATCCTTCTGCTTTTGAACTTATTATTTTTTATTATTTTCCCATTCCCTAAAACACTGACAAAATGTTGGAATGGAAAGGGTAAGGGGACTCGGAAAGGTTAGTGCCTCAAACTCTACCTCTGGAACATACTGACTGGAAAAACTTAGGTCTGAACATTTTTAGGTAAGACTTCCTAAAATGCAGCACTGATTATATTTATACTTTTAAAATTCTTAACTACATCTCTCTCTCTCTCTCTCTTTTTCTGTTAGGTTTTTGCCATAGGGTGCCACAGAAAGACAGAGAGAGACAGGGAGAGAAGTGAGAAATCACCTCCCAGGGTGGATGACCATGCTGCAATCCCTTCTCCTCCTATTTGCCTCTTGGAATTTTGAGCACCCATCCAGGATGATCTTCAGGCAGTTGGGTTCAGGACTTGAACCATGGTCAACCATGTGGGGAATCGAGTGCTTTAACCACCATGTCACCTACTGGGTCCTCCACCTCACATTTTTTATTTTTAACATGTTAACTGCACTCGTTCTACCTTCTCTATTTGTCTGCAACTTGTTCTTTCTAATGTTATTTTCTGCTTTCTCATTCTCAAAGGCTGCTTAATCAAGCAGCTGTTCTCTATCCTATATGTTTATATTTCCAAATTTTCATTTATATTCAGTTATTCTTTATCCCGAGAATGCATTTCCTATAAAACTCTGACAGCTCAATTTTTTACAGTTTTTTATAAGCATCATACCCACTCCTTCTTAAATGCCATTTTAGTCTTTTAGCTAGAAGTAATGCATCTTTATTTTGAATACTTGTAACATTAGTTTTATAACCCCTTTCTGATGATCATTTTGTGTAGTCGTTGTAGCTGCCCCCAAAGTGCAGAGATTTCTAGGGGAAGAAATCATATCTAATTCATCATTATAATTATCTAAATACCTAGTGTAGTGTCTGGTATTTTTAGAGTCAGTGGTTCTCAGAGCATTGGTCCTAGACTGGTAACATTAATACCTGGATATTTGTCAGAAATGTAGAGAATCAGAAGCTGGGTGTGGTCTTTTTCAACTCATTCTCCCATCTTTTAATAGGATTGATCATCTTTTATCAGAACCAACTGCTTGAGTTCCTTGTGAATTCTGGTTATGAGTCCCTTATCTGATGCATAGTTTAAAAATATATTTTCCCATTATGAGGGCTGTCTATTCACAAATTACTGTGTCTTTTGCCATGCAGAAACTTCTTAGTCTGATGTAATCCCACTTATCTACTTTGGGGATTATCAACTGTGCTTCTCTAAAGATGACATATGAATAGCTAAAAAGTATATGAAATAATGCTCAAAATTCCTTACTGTAAGGGAAATGCAGATCAAAAAAACAATGAGGTACCACCTAACCCCAGTCAGAATGACTAAGATTAAAAAAACAAAAAATGATAAGTGCTGCCAGGGGTGTGGTGAAAGGGGAACTCTCTTACACTGCTGGTGGGAATGTAAATTGGTCCAGCCACTGTGGAGAATAATTTGGAGATTCCTCAAAAATCTACAAATAAAACTACCATATGATCCGCACTCTATGACTGAAACTAATTCACTAAAGGATATAGAAACACAGTATATAGATGTAAATACCAGATATAGTGTGGGTGAAAGAGGAGGGTCTGAGGAAGGACACTTAGAAGAAAAGTAGGGAGGCAAAGCATTAATGGCACAAAGAAATGTGGTATTACCTGTTGAAGATATTTTGTAGTTTTATCAACTGTGCTAGGGAGAAATGTTCACCTGTTGAAATATCCATTTTGTAGGCCAAATAATAATGTGATTGAATGTATAAAATAAAATAAATAAATAAATAAATAAAAGAAACTGGGTGTGGGTCCCTATAATCTGTGTTTTATCAAGCCTTCTGTGTTTCTGGTGCTAGCTAAAATCAAGAAACTACTCTGTTAACATTGTTGAACAGATAAATGAATAAATATGTTTAATTTATTTTTCATAAAATTTGACAGTTATTGTAACTATTTTACTTAGAAAGCCATATTTTTGAGATTAAGATATTTAAATTAGTGATATATGTGAATTTTGGTTATGACAAATCTGGCATCTCTTATATCCTAGCTTACTCTCTAGAATGTTACCCTGTTCAAGCAATTTTTCCTAATTTGTTAGTTACTTGTAGATGAAAGTGTGGTTCTACAATTCTTTGTACAAGTTTATGAGTAAGTCACTGAATTTATTGCTCTGGTAAACTAAAAGAGATCCTTATGGATCACTTGTATATGTATATATATATATATATATATATATGTATATTCTTCAATGAAATAGAGGGTTTTACAGTACTTCTTTAATTGAATGTGCATATCATTCCTAAAAGTATCTTCTTAAAATGAAGATTTACCCCAGTATAGCTGGGATGGTGCCTGAGAAAAACTGTATTTCTTACAAGGTCTCAAAAGATGCTACTGCTTCCTGTCTGAGGGGCCATCTTACAAGGAAAATGGTTATAGCACAATGAGGTATCTAATCTAAAAGGCTAATTTAAATCACTGCGTAAACTGGAAAAGAGCTTGAGGATTGGGCAGATTGTTTATCTCCTAGGAGCTTCAGTTTTTTCATCTGTGAACCATACATAACAAGTAAAACATCTTGGAAGATGCTAACATATAATCAGTAAGTACTCTGTAAAGGGTAGCTATTATTATTCAAATAGAAATTAATGACAAAAGTTAAAAGGAGTGTCAAAATCTGATGCTCTCTTGGGTGGTGGTGTCTACAGACTGGGATGCAACTGGTTAATCCTATTCCAGATGCACTGGCTTGGAATGTGAGGGCAATAAAATTGAGTTCTGCTGTCAACAGTTTATAGCTTCTGCAATTTCAGCTTGAGTGTCTGCCATTGACCTGCAGCAGCTGAAATCACAGGTGCAACTTCCTGAAAATTAAGCCCTTCTTCTGGCACTGCTCTGATTATCAGTTATTCCTGACAGAAACAAAGAAAGCTGCAACCCATGGAAAGAACACATTTTTATTTCTTTATTGTATAATTAAGGGCATTGTTTCATACTAGTATCTATCTTGTTGCTTATGAATATTAGTAACTGAGATTTAAATAGCAGATTTATTGTTAAGAGATTTCTTATTAAGATCAGCCATTAGCTGAAGAATTTGGTGCATTTATCACCTACTGGTTAGCATTCTATTGAAAAACTAGTTACTTAAATTATATAGCTTAATAGAACAGACCTTCTTTTCAATTTACAAAGTCAAAAGCGATAAATTCAATAGTCTATTTTATTGTTCAGTGAAGAAGAGTTACCACTCATAGAGATTAATTTTTAAGTGACTGTCAAATTAGATCATATCCTGAGGAACTCTTTGGAACTTCTTTTGGAAATTGTGAACATTTAAAAATAACAGTTAAATACTCATTTTAAATACAATGATTCATCTGAAAAATATGTGCTTCAGAGCTGAAGGAGAATAGACTTACCCCCAAAGATTACTTTGAAAGATGTCATATTAAATATTTAAGGGAAAATTTATAGATAATTATGACATTTTATTATTATATGAAAACTTAGAACAGAAAAACAAATGCAGTTTTCTGAATTTGGAGCGGGAGTGGGGGTTGAAACAGAATAAATGGAATTCAAGAAATGAGTTTAATACCTACAGTCAAAGCTCTATTGATCCAGAATGCTTTGACTGTGCGTTGAATTTTCTACATTTTTTTTGGTGATATTTTAAATTTGTTTCTCTAATGCTATAAGAGATTAAGTACTGGTGTTCATTTTAATTAAAACAGGTTCTGATAGGTATTATGTTGAAATCAAGTAACAAAGTAGTTAAACTTCACTATGTCTGGTTTGAATAACAAGATCTAATTTATCACTTGGTGATGGCAGACTGATTATTACCTTCAGAAGTTAGGTCAGTAGATAATGTTTTTCTGTAAGAGGACAATCAGTGGCATTTAAAAAAAGGAGCTGATGTCAGTCTTTTGCTTAACTTATTAAAATAGGAAAAAAGGAAAATAATATGGAAATGGTTTCTTCAATTTCAGTGACTTCACTGGACTTTACAAACGCTAAAAATTGAATATTTAAATGGGAATTTAAAGTTTCTCTTTTATCATTACATCTCCTTAATTCAGTGTTACTCATATAGAATATATTATTATTTCTTAGTCCTCATATACTCTCAGTGTGTTTCAAAATTAATTCAGAGGGGACCAGCAGTTAGCGTAATGGCTATGTCGCTGGACTCCCATGTAGTCAACTGCAGTTTGAGTCCTGGACCCGGTGGCTTAAACCTACGCCGGGCACGTGTGCGTGCATGCCCAAGATCCTGAGAGGAGAATGGAGGAGAAGAGATTGTGGCGTGGCCATCCCCCCGGGGAGTGATTTCTTGCTTTCTGTCTCTCTGTCTCTCTCTGTCTGGCGAGTGCACGTGCCCTATAGCCCAAACCTCTTCAAAAAAAATAATAATAATTCAGAGAATACATTTTAAAATGCATTGAAAATGAAGTTTTAAAAGTCTGCTATATTTCTCTAAGATAAGCTTTATTTTTATACATCCATTGATTTCTCCCTATAAGAAGCTTTATTCAAAATTATGTCTTACCTAATTTACTCTCTCCTTTCCTCTCAACCAATTTACTGGCTCCATCACTTCAATTTTTCTGGCATATATATCTGCTTAGAAGAAGCTAAAGTGGCAAAAATCAATGGCTAAATAGCTAAGAGAAAGATTACGTAGTCTCAGTGCGAAACTACTCTTAATGGTGTCATAGAGTCCACTGTCAATCTCAGGGGCAGTGCTTGAAAAATTGACATTTCTTTTAGTTTTCTGTCACCCATGAATGAGCCCAACAGCTGTTAAATGGGGCCATAATTTAGCTTAGCCCAGTTGGGTTCTGAACCTTCATTCTCTTGCAGAAAAAGAAAAGACAGAAAGCTTCAAGCTCACTACTCATTTTTCTTAACTATTAAATTTTATTTTTCCTTTTTAGTATATTAATTTTTTATGAAAGTTTATTCACTGTTCCTTCCATTAAATAGAGACAGATATGGGGGTGGGGGGAGAGAGAGAGAGTTCCAGTAGCCTTCATGCCATGATCTGCCCCAGACTCAGTCAGCTAGGATAACTGGCATATATGAGGAGAACTTGAGGTGGGAAACGGCCTATGTGGCCTCAGAGTCAGAGTTCTGTTACCACTAGCCCACTATGACTGCTAACATCAATTTTTAACTAGACTTGACACATTTTCTTCTGCACCAAGATATTCTGTTGTGTAATAAAAAACAGCTATTTATGAAGAAATATATGTTAGATATGAAAAACATATATGAATAGGCTTTTTTTTTTTGAGAGGTTTTTGCTATAGGGCGCATGCGTTCGCCAGACAGACAGAAAGAGACATAGAGACAGAAAGCGAGAAATCACCCCCAGAGGGGATGGTCACGCCACAATCCCTTCTCCTCCGTTCTCCTCTCGGGATCTTGGGCACGCACGCACACGTGCCCGGCGTGAGTTTTAAGCCACTGGGTCCGGGACACGAACCGTGGTCGACTACGTGGGAGTCCAGCGACATAGCCATTACGCTAACTGCTGGTTCCCATGAATAGGCTTTTTTTATGGATAATTATTCCTAAGATATTTATAGAAACCTTAATTCCATTGGTTTTAGAGTTAGTATTTGATACCATTTTGCTTTTTACTTCAACAATTTTTTTTCATTATTATTATTTATACATTCAATTGATATACATCATTTAGATTTTAAAGAAACTTTACCCAGCATGATATATGTCTCAGTCCAGTCCCTTTGAGAATACTATACACATTCTCCTCAACAGGTAGTAAACCATATCTGTGTCCCACAAATGTCTTACCTCTCTATTTTCCCCCAAAATATTTCCTTTCCTACACTCTTCCCCTCCCACCCTCTCCTTCCACTTTGTCTCTAGTGTCCATAACAATTTTTAATGCTTTTATGTTCTCCAGACTTTCAGTCTCTACCATAGAGTGTGGACAGTCAGTATACGTTAAGTGGAGACATATAATGTCTCTCTTTCGTAGCCTGACTTGCTTCACTCAGCAACAAATCTTCCATATTTGTCCACTTTCTATCAAATTCCAGGGCCTTGTTTTTTTTTATAACTGAATAGTACTCCATGGAGTATATGTGCCATACTTTTTCAAAATCAACTCAAATTGGATAAGAGATCTAAACCTAAGATATAAAAATATAAACCATAAACTATAAAACTACTGGTGGAAAACACTGGGGAAACTCTGGGAGACACTGGGGTAGGCAAAGACTTCTCAAGCAAGATCCCCAAAGCACAGACAATAATGCCCAAAACAGATCGGTGGGATTACATCAGATTAAGAAGTTTCTGCATAGCAAAGGACACCATAATCAGTGTGAATCAACAACCCTTGGAATGGGAGAGAATTTTTGTTCACTGTGCCTCAGATCAGGGACTGATAACCAGAATACACAGGGAACTCAAGCAGCTTACCTGGAAGAAAATTATTAACCCAATTAAAAGATGGGAAAATGAGCTGAATAAACACTGTTTAAGGAAAACATATGAACAGCCAAAAAGCATATGAAAAAATAATCAACATCCCTCATCATAAGGGAGATGCAGATTTAAACCACAATGAGATATCACCTAACCCCAGTCAAAATGGCAAAGATTAAAAAACAAAAAAATGATAAGTGCTGGAGGGGATGTGGTGAAAGGGGAACTCTCCTACATTGTTGGTGGGAATGTAAATTGGTCCAGCCACTGTAAAGAACAATATGGAGGTTCCTCAAAGCCCTTCAAATAGATCTACCATATGATCTAGGAATTCCACTCATGACAAGAGAACGCTCAGTCAGAAAAGCACTTGCAGAGCTATATTTATTGCAGCATTATTCACAATTGCTAAGACACGGAACCAACCCAAATGTACACAAACAGATGAATGGATCGAAAAACTGTGGCACATATTCTTTAAGCGCCCTTCAAATAGATCTACCATATGATCTAGGAATTCCACTCATGACAAGAGAACGCTCAGTCAGAAAAGCACTTGCAGAGCTATATTTATTGCAGCATTATTCACAATTGCTAAGACACGGAACCAACCCAAATGTACACAAACAGATGAATGGATCAAAAAACTGTGGCACATATTCTTTAAGTTCACTAGTCATGATAGGTTCTCTAAATGGTGGTGTTAGAATGGATCTCAACCAGTGAAAATTTCTGCTTTTGTCATTTTTGGTTACTATTCCTGATGCCATTTGTGTGAATTATACTAAACACATACAATCTTATTGAGCATTTTCAATGTACAAGTTTTTTATATTTGTTAAGAAAAACAAAGATTAATTAAGAGTCCTTGATCTCAAGGAATTTTTAAATCAATTTAGGAGAAAAAGGGAAGAAAAAACTGAATGAGATCAGTGTGTAAATAGATCCTTCCCAATGGAGTAAGAATTATATTGTGCTACTAACTGGTGGTAGTTGGGACTACATAATTTTAATGTTGAGGTTCAAAGCATGGAAGACTTCATTGAAGAGGAAGCATATAGGTACATTTCAAAGGATATATGGGGTTTGAATAGACAAAAACTCTCTTAATAACACCAAATATCAAATATTATAGAAATACTCATAGAATGAAAAACAAAGGTAAAATTTTATCTGGAATACCCTTAGATCACAAAATAATTACAAATGTTTCAATGAAGTCTATGCAGTTGCTTATATGCATATCATAATATAACATTCAACTTTATTGAATCAACGTTTAATATACTACTGATAATAATGGCTAAAGTTTATTGGAAAAAGTATTGTGTACCTGGAAATGTTTTGAGCACTTTTGCAGTTACTGTTTAATCCTCAGAATAAAGTTATGAAGTAGATACTATTATTATTGGTATTTTGCATAAACATGCACAAACACATTTTCCAATAAATAACCTTCCCAACAAAGAATTATATCTGTAACTTTGAGTGGTTAAATAATTCTTAACTTTTGATTTGTGAAGAAAATAAGTGGTTGTCTATGGACTGGTATTCAAGACAGTTGCACTGGCACTTTGTTGTGAATTTAAGTATGGTTCTAATGTCTCTTTCTTTCTTTGGTTATCTATTTCTTTCTTCCTAACTATAGGCCATTTTGGAAACATAACTTGATGGTATTACTGTACTAAATATGGTGATGATTAATGTCTGTTTAGGGGGAAATTCTAACCTATCGAGTTAATAAATTTGTTTTATGTATGTCCTAGCCACCATAAAATTATCTGTTTCTTATCCTTAGCGTTTTTCTAGTTAAAAAAATTTTTAAGGTCTTTCTATACATCTGAAATACTCTCTATAAAATCTGATGGCTACTTTTACCACCTTCATTGTGCAGCTTCCATAAATGTACTAAAAACTGTCTTGGGGACCAAAGGGCTAGGCAGTGAGCTAAACACTCCACAGATACTATCTTATTTTATCCTCAAGACAAGTTTATAAAGTAGGTATCATTATCATTTTACAAAAACCAATCATTTAAACACTACTGATACTACTTTTGTCAATAAAAGATATAGATAGTAGCCATCTCTCTCATTAGCATTCCTAAAATTTTCTTTCTAAATTTACTTGTTTTGAAGTATAATTGATATACAAAAAGTTTATTTACTTTATACATCTTTTTTTTTTGAGTTGAAAATATCTTTATTCACAGATGACATGATGGTATACTTAAAAGACATAAACATTCCCATGAAAAAACTTCTCAAAGTAATAATTGAATACAGTAAAGTGGCAGGATACAAAATCAACATCCAAAAATCTATAGCGTTTTTTTCACATTATTTATTATTTGTTTTTTTTTGTATATACTTTCAATCATATTGTTTGGCTTACAATGAGGCCATTTCGATACGTGCACATTTCTCCCCAGACCCGTTGATCAAAATATCACAGGAGAAGGGATACTTTATACATCTTTATGAGTTTAGGATAGGTATAATCTGTGGAATCATCACCACCATAAAGCCATAAACATGTATTACCTCCCAAAGTTTCCTTGACCTCCTTTTACTATTATTGTTATTGTAAAAACATTTACTATAATACTGAATCTCTTAGCAATTTTAAGTGTATAATACATATAGTAAGCTATCATACACTATGCACTATGCTATATAATATCTCTCCACAACTTATTTATCAGCATAACTGAAACTTTGTACCCTATCATGATCATACCTCATTTTACCTTCTTCCCAGACCCTTGCAACCATTATTTTACTCTCTGCTTCTATGAGTTCGACTATTTCAGATTCCATGTGAGATCACACAGTATTTATCTTTTTGTGTTTTATTTATTTTGATTAATGTAATACACTAAAATACAGTCATATTATGGCAAATGGAAATATTTACTTCATTTTAATGGTGAATAATATTCCATCATATATATATACCACATTTCTTTATCCATTCATCAATTAATGGGTACTTAGATAGCTTGCGTGTCTTGACTTGTGAATAATGTTGCAATGAACATGTTACTGTGCACCCTCTCTGCATCTCTATGTTCCTATGTCCCCAGAAGATTCAACTCTGTGCTGATCCCCTCAGTGCACTAGCCTGGGCAAGGTAGAAGTAGGCTTCCTGGGCAACATCCTTCAAGGCGAGGGAAACTGGATGTTTACTTTATTCTTACTTATCTATTTATTTATTTAATTTGCTACAGACTGTGTGTGTTCACTGGCAGAGAAAGAGAGAGAGAGAAAGAAAATGAGAAAGCATCTTCCATGGAGGGTACGCTACAATCTCTTTTTCTCCAGTTCTCTTTTCAGATTTGGGGCATGCACACACATACATCTGGCATAGTTTTCAAGCTGCACAGTTGGCCATGCGAAATCCAGGCACTTTAACTACCACTCTACCAGTTAGCTCAACTCTTACTATTGAGGGATTTGGGGGAGAAATTGCAGCCCAAACAGACTTCTGACACCAGGCGATGCCATCTTGTGGGAAGGACGATGAAGGTTGGGTACACTGACTTTCCTACCTTCTGTGATACATCTGCTGTCAGTTTTTTCATCTAATTGAGATCCTAGGACCTCAACTAGACTCTAGAGCTCCCCTGAAAATATCGTTGTCTGAGGGTGGTTGCCCAGATTGGTATGTCTTAGTGGTGGGGAGAGCCAGGCCATGCCATCTTGCTGACATCACTTTCTGCTATTGCTTCCTTTGTTATATTCCATTAATTTTTTGATTAGTCTGTTTTCTTTCTTTTTTTTTTTTTCTAAAGATTTTTTCTATAGTGTGCATATACTTGCTAGAGAAACAGAGAGACAGGCAGAAAGAAAGAAATCACCGTTCATGGAATGGCCATGCTGTGATCCCTTCTCCTCCATCCTCCTCTCAGGATTTTGGGCACGCAAAAATAATAAATAAAATTAAATCATTTTAATTTTATTTATTATTTAATCTGCTATAGGGCACATGTACTCACCAGAGAAAGAAAGAGAGAGAGGAAAATGAGAAAGCAAGCTGCCAGATTCGGGACTTGAACTGCAGTTAGCCACATGGGAGTCCGGAGTCTTAATCACTACCACTTCCTGGCCCTCAATATCCTTCTTGATTATTCCCAAATGTTGTTGGAACAATCACAGCCATGGGGAATGGCCACACTACAATCCCTTCTCCTCTATTCTCCTCCTGGGATTGTGGGTATGCACACAAATGTACCCAGTGTCATTTTCAAGCCACCAGTTCTGGGCCATGTCGAATCCAACACCTTAACAATTGTGCTATCTTCTGGACCCACAGTATTTCTAATAATAACAATATGTTCAATTATGTCTCAGTTATTTTGAGCTATAATCATAAAATAATAAATGAAAAAATGACCCTTGGTTTTCAGAAAATTTTGTTCCAGGGATGAATATGAGACTACATCAATATGACAATTCTTACATTTTATAGATACTTAACATTTATCTATTATTTTCTAAAAAAATTAATACTAAAAGAACTGTTTTCAAAATATAAGGTTAGTGTAGTAATTAATGTTATTTTAATTGATTACTTTTTAAATTTTCTGAATCTTGATGCTTTTCAGAAGATTGCGTTTGACTATTTTGTGATTACATTACACATTTTTTTCTTTATCTTTCTGTTTTTTTTTTTTTTTTCCCAATAGCGTACTTGTGCTCACCAAAGAGAGACAGAGAGAGGGGGAAAGTTAGAAGCAGCCTCCAGGTGGGGAGGGGTCATGCCACAATCCCTTGTCCTTTATTCTCCACTCATGATTTTGGATACATGCACCCAGCGTGTTTTTCAAGTTACCAGTTATGGGACTCAAATCACATAGTTGACTTCCTGGGATCCAGCACCTTTACCACTATGCCCCCTAAGCACCATGCCCCCTGTTGATCCTGTATTTTTTTCTTTTTAATAATCACTTTAAAAAAATAAAATTTATTACTGTCCCTAACTGAATTAATAGCTCATTGCTCCAACTTTTTCAGTAGGATAGTTATTAATTCCATACCCATTCGCTAAAAATTCATATTTTCATTAGCTTATTCCTATATTTATCATTAGAAAGATTGCTGCTAGCATTCTATTTGTCTTTTATTGCTTCTTCTGTAACTTGGTCATCTGTCTTGTAGTACTGAATGTAGTTAATGTCTCTCATTTTTCACCATTCTGTGAGGCTGATTTTCATTTTTTTCTTTTTTAATATTCAAATATCTCTTTCTGAGATCACTATATACAGTATTTAATCAATGTTTGGTAGGTTCACTTCAATTCCTGGTAACATTAATGTTTATATTATTATAGATCTTTAAATAACAGCACATTTAGTTTAAAATACGTAATATTAATGCTCTGGAATGTGGACTAAATAAATATTTGAGGATGTTAAATAATTATCTAAAATAAAAGGAAATATGAATTTTATAAGCATGCCGTGAATAGAATTATTTTAATATTTTACACTTATGATTTAATATTTATTCAGTATATTATTTCCTCTCCTATTTATTAATTCAGCTTTAATCACATTACCTTTTATTATTGATTATTTGGTAGTATAAGTGCATATTATTTTCTCCAGTAGGGGTCAGTCTTCTTGAGAAGAGGAGCATACCTAACATGTCCTTTTATTTTCTTCAGGGTATAGAGGACAGCCTAGCATATGACTAAAAAGTCAATCATTGGATTATAATTTCCATGAAGATCATATTCACTGTGTTGGTAGCCATTGCTAAATACTTAGTTATTCCCTAGCTACGGAAATACAAAAGGGCTTCTGTATTATCTTCTCCAAAGATTTGCTTCTCTGAAAAGCAGCCAGTCTGACTCTTAGGCCTGTAGACATTCTAGTGAGGCAGAAAATGAAATAAGAGCCCCAATACTCCCCGTCATAGCTTGCTAACTACAATCTCCACAAGTAGTAATGTGCTAGGAAATAAAAAGTGTTTCTCCACGTGGACATTGAACAACTGTCATGATATATTTGTGTTGTGAAGATGTCTCTGCATCAATAGTTCCCCAGCTGTGGATTATATCCCCAATTCATCTGTATTTCCCATTATAAAGAGGAGAAGGCCCTAATAAATACATACTCTAAGAACCAAGTTAGATTCTAGTGTTCAAACCATCCCTGACTTTCTCTGTGCTTTGCTAAGTCCTCAAGGCATGACACAGCTTTTCCTCATGAATCCTTCTTTTGTAGGTTATACTACACTGGGAGTCTTCCAAACTGCATGTGTGTGTGGAAAATGTATATTATGAAACAATTATGCAGGGATTTAAAAAAAATTTTTTTTTTTTGGAGAGGTTTTTGCTACAGGGTGCGTGCGCTCGCCAGACAGACAGAGAGAGACATAGAGACAGAAAGCGAGAAATCACCCCCCAGGGGGGATGGTCACGCTGCAATCTCTTCTCCTCCATTCTCCTCTCGGGATCTTGGGCATGCATACACATGTGCCCGGCGTGAGTTTTAAGTCACCGGGTCCGGGACACGAACCATGGCAGACCACGTGGGAATTCAGCAACATAACCATTACGCTAACTGCTGTTTCCCGGGATTTTAAAATTTTTGCACCAAGATAAACTTGTACTTTAATCCCATTTTTCTATGAACTTTTTGAAGTCTCCTTGTATAATGCTTTTATACAGAAATTGTTTTTAATTGCAATTATCCATGGAAAGGAACACAGGTTAAGTCTGAAATAGTAAATATAGTAGGGAAAAGGCACTGGAGGGAC
>NW_006159953.1:430073-443094 GCF_000334495.1 Tupaia belangeri chinensis
AGGGAAAGGTCAGAAAGCATGAAAATAAAAACTCAAAACTCTTGGGACCAGCAGATGGTTACATCACTGGACTCCCATGTAGTTGACAGTAGTTCAAGTCCTGAACCGGGCGGCTTAAATCTCACACTGGGCACTTGTGTGTGCATGCTCAAAATCCCGAGAGGAGAATGGAAGGGATTGTAACATGGCAAGCCCCTTGGAGGGTAATTTCTCATTCTCTCTCTCTCTCTTTGTATCTTCGGCAAGTGCATATGCCCTATAGCAAAAATTTCTCTAAAATTACAAAGCAAAACAAAGGCCAAACTCTTATAAGAGTTTGCCCAAGGTCAGCCTCATTCCGAATGAAGGAACCCTATGGTCTTATGTGGGTTCAAGTTATTTCACTTACGTCATTTACGCATGTTGTTACATTGTTTGGATGCTTTTCCAGCCTTCCCCTTCCCATTCAAGCTAATATTTTCATATCCTTCAGTTCTTTGCAAGTAAAGTACTTTTGAACAAAGTCTTCTCTGACGACCCAGGCAAACTTAGACTTCAAGTTATTCTCTTCTGCCGTATGCTATATCTTTCCATTGTCTATTATGTTTGTAAGATTCTCAAGGGATTCTGGGAAGCTGTCTTGACCGTTATGTTTCTTCTTCTCCTAGAACAGTGCCGGGCATGGCAGAGGTAACACTCAGAGAGATAACACAGTGAGTAGGCGATGAATTCTGTTTGTTCTTTTGAGACCAAGTCAATCCCTGTATGTAATTACCTGGCCAGAGAGTAGCTCTAGGTTTTGGGTTGACTCTCTTGAGCTTGCATTCTCTCCTTTATTCCCAAGAAATATCAGAGATATCTTTGTATTCACACATTCTCATGATACTATTACTTCCTTTCTCATCAAACAATTACTTCCTTTCTCATTGCTATTTCTTGAGAGTCCAGATTTGAAAGTATCTCAACTCCTTGGATGTTTTTAGATTGTTTTCTGTATGGCAAAAGCATAAAGTGTAGAGATTCTCTCAAAGAGCTTTCTTCCGATGCCAAAACAAAGTATGATTCATCAGAGTGAAAAGTAACTGAACTCCAAGGAAATATAAATATCAAAGTAAACTGGATTTCCTAAAATTGAGTAGGTACATAAACGAAGAGCTTTGCTCTTGGCACAGTTTCCAGAAAGGTACAGGCAGTTTGGTTATGTATCCCTGTTTTTGCTGCAGTTTTTCTGTTTGAGGAAACGGTGGCAGGAGTTTGAGGTAGGTGCAGGATATAATACATCACTTATTTCCTTTGGAATACCGTAACTTTCTGTACCCTGCGAGCAGGGTTATGTGTAGTCAGGATTTCTATGGATTTATGGATAAGAGTAGGGACCCACTATGGTGGCACACGGCATAGGGGGCCTCTGTGTGATGCTGGAACCATCCAGGGAAGCGCCGGGTTCAGTTTTCAGGTCAAACTGAACCTCTTGAGTATACCTGTAGGTATGCCTCTGAGTGGTCCTGCCTGTATGGAATGCTTGGAGTGGGAATTGCAGAGTGACGTGACCTGTTGTGGATACAGCTCTCTCCTAAAATAAATAATTAAGCTTTTTAGAAAATTAGGATGTAAAATACCTTAGTGCATATGATTTCAACCTCTTTCAGGCTTTAGATTCAAAGAAGTCCGATAAGAAAACAGAGATGATTAAAAAAAAGAAGAAGAAAATGAACCTCGGCTACAATCAGTGAGTAGATTCTGTTGTCTTATAGTTATTAATACTCAAGAGGGGATTAATAAAGACCTGAATGACATTATCTCAAAGTTAAGTTATTCTGGACAGTGTCTTCTCTTTGGTTTAATTATTTTTTTAATAAAATCTTCTATGATGAGATTCATGCATAAAATACAACAAAGTTGTACTAAAAAGCACAGTGTCAGCAAAAGAAGCAAATATGAAGTTCCCCGAGAGGAAGGTACTGCTCATTCCAGCAATCTAGACTACCAACTTGAGGGCAGGTTGTTGGCATACTGCTGTCACTGCTGTCAGTTCATGAGTTCTCGAAATCCATAGAAATACTTCCATTAAAAATAATTATCTGTTCATGAGAGTGCAACATCCAAACAGATTCTATGCTTTTTTGTATGATGAGTAGACAGATTTTAGACTTAACCATTCTGACCTCTTTTCAAACCGTGGTGAGCTACGGGCATTGTGATAGAGATTATGTCTGGATATTTAGAACAAGAGTGTTTTAAAACCCTAAATATTAGACATCTTTTTACACTTTTTCTTGGTAATCACAGAAATGAATGAATAATTTTATGAAAATGTTACAGCTAAGTCCAAAAATAATATCATGTTCTAAAAATAAATTAAAACAAAGTGATTTTTTTTATGTAGGTGAGATAATTTGATTAACTTTCAGCATTCAAAAATGTTTTTTTACCATATTTATGGCAATATTTAAATGTAACATAAATGATCTGTCATTGCGTTTTTAAAATATGAATGTATGTAGTTTATGTTTTCTTGAATTTACTTGTTGTTAAATGGTGTCTGAACATCTTTTGACCATGACAGATAGAATGGTAATAGAAAATGAGTTATGTCACTGCAAGATATTACCAGTTGGTTCAAACTGTATGTTTCATCTGACTCAAAACAGTGGAAAAACAAAAGATATCAAATACGTTTTTTGGTCATTTTCTTGGGGCCTAAAGCCTGGCATATGACTCACCACTTTCTGACATTATGTTGAATCTGAAACTTTACTTTTACTGTGGATGTCCATCCATACCCTGGGCTTTAACAACTCAGTTTCCAAGTGATCATCCTATACCCATGAAGAGCAAAACAGTAAAAATAAATCAATACACACTATAAGTTTTGTGTCAACTATCAAGACAGGACTAGGGAAGAAGTCTGTGGAAGCAATGGGAATTTGCAGAATAACCTCTAAACTACTTTTTTCTCCTGCTAAAAAACTGAGAGGATTCCTTTGACATAAGGCTCTTAATCACTAGAAATGAGGATTCCATATTCATGAAAACTGGTTTTTGTACCATGTCAGGACATTTCTAGGCAATGTCAAAAGAACTATATTACCTTATTCAATTGTTTATATCTGGAACAACCATCTTTAAAGGTAGAGAATGAGCAGATCTTGGCTAAATGTCAGATGCACAGGTAAAAATTTTGGTATGGTAATCAAATGAACTTTTTATCAAGCTATTTAAATTTTAGTGTTAAATTTTCCCTGTGCAAGATTAAGTTGTCCTTTATTGTTTGATGCTAAAAAAAATGTTAAAAAGGACTTTTAAATGATAGTGATATGTAGTTTGCAAAAGCGCAGTTCACTCATTCAGTTATTCAACAATTGTTTTAAGCACCTACTATATGTAAATAATTCCCAAGACAAAAGAAATATAACAACGAAGATAGCTATTTTTTTTCTTACTTCATAGAGCTTATAATTTAAAGTGAGGAATATATTATCAAATAAATTTTTGTGCATACACATACATATACCACAGTGTGCTAAATGTGATGAAGGAAATGTAGATTGTCTATCAGAACACATGAAAGAGGGAGCTGGCCAGCCAGAGGTGTGGTGGTAAGGCAGCTGGATTCCACATGGCTGGTTGTGCAGTTTGTGTCCTGGACCCAGTGTTGAAACACCTGTGGAATGCATGTGAATGCATGCCCCAAATCCTGGAAGTAGGAAGAACTGGAGAAGGGATTGCAGTGTGCCCATTCCCCATGGGGGTTACTTTCTTACTTTCTTTCTTTCTCTCTCCCTTTGTTTCACTGGACGAGTGTACTTGTCCTCTGGCAAATTAAAGAAAAGTAAAAATAAAAGAGGGATACTGTCTAATCCAGGCAGGGATGTTGGGTGATGGTTAGGCAGAATTAATATCTTACTTCCATAAATAAGTGATATTTAAATTGGACTCTGGGTAATGTCTGAGAGTTGACTAGGCAAAAGATTCCACGTTTGTAAAACAGAACTTATAGATGAGACATCAGGCCAAAATGTAAATAAAATGTGCCCCATTTTGAATCCTTACTACCACTTGGAAAAAAACATTAAGAAACATTTTATACTATGAACATATAATAGATCAGAATACGATGAACAGAATCACCTTACTAAAACAGAATGGTCTCTAGCATAAAGATCTAATGGAAACAGTAATCTATTGTGATAGGTAATTTTAGGTGTTGAATGGACTGGATCAAGGAATACCTAAGGAACATTACCTATGGGTGTGTCTGGGAAGGTGTTTCCAAAGAAGTTTAGTAGGTGTCAGTGTATTGAGCGGGGGAAAATCTGCCCTCAATGGGGGTAGACACCATCTACTTGACTGTGGGCTCAGACAATAAAAATGCCGAGGAAAGGCAAATTTGCTCTCTCTCATGGAGCTCCTTTGTGGGACATCAGGACTCCAGGCTTTCTAGCCTTTGGACTCTGGGGCTTGTATCAGTGGTTTCCTGAGTCCTCAGGCCTGTGGCCACGGAGGCTGAGTCTTTTTCCCTGGGAATGAGCTGAGCTATCAGCACCCCAGGTCACCATCTTGTAGACAGCCTATCTTAGGACTTCTCAGCCACCATCATCATATAGTGGTTTATTCTAATAAATATGAAATATGTGTACATAAATACACACAGATAGCTATAGATTTATAGATAACATAATAGATAAAATAAAAGAATGTAATATACATAGATGTAGTATATTTAATATACTTATTTATAGAATATATTTAATATATGACATTCTTATATATTAATAATGTATATAATATATACTATAGTATAGATATTTATAGTATAATATTCTAGTAAATGTATTATATATAAATAGATGGATAGATTTTTACATATAATTAATGTGTTAGGACAATTCACATGTATATATATATATATGTGTATATATATAGACATGCACATATGTATATACGTGTACATAAGTATAGAGAGGTTCTTTCTGAAGAACCCTGGCTAATACATCTATAGAAGTAATGTGTCATTGGAAAGGGATGTGTGTGGCTATAGAATAAAAGGGAAAAAAAAGTCATAAAAGCTGTGGGGTATCATCCAGACATAGACTGTTTCCCTGCTCTCCCCACCCCAAATTCCCTCTACCCTGTTCCTCACAGTGGCCTCTGGACAAGGCCAGTCTCTGAAAAGCGTACATCTATGCAGTAATGGGTTACATGCAGGCAGCTGAACTGAGCTAACATAATGAGCTGATTATAAATCTCTGTGAGAGTCCAAGGAAACTAAGCGTCTATATGTGCCTAATGTTGTTTTGATCTGACGACTATAAACCACTTGCTGCACCAGAGTGAGGCACAGATGCTGTACTGGTCGACTTCCACAGTAAATCAAATAGTCAGTGTCTTCGCCTCCTCGACCTCTGGGTGACTTTGGGAAAGGTAATTGTGTGCAAGCCCTTTCAGATTTGGGGTTATAGAAGCATACTTTGCAAAGTTGTACATTTGAACAGGTGCATGAAAGAAGGCGTTTAAAGTCAGTCGTTCCCTATTTCCTACCCTAAATGTATGACTTAAAATAGACAATATTATTTTGAAATAAAGAGCTAGTCTGTACTTAGCTCTGTTCTATATTCGGGAGGAGGTGTTGCTCTGACAGGTCATAGCAGACATTTTGGGGTATATGTAATTGAGCTCTGAAAGCTTGCTTATCTAGAAAGATTGTTCTAGAAAGCCAGTATGAATGTTTAAACTTTTAACTAATCCTTAATTATTAATTGAAAGTTTGGATTTACCCATAAATCTAATATAATTTGGGTTAGGCTTAAATCTAAGATCTCAAAAACCCAGTAAGACTTCATCGAAATGTTAGAGGAAGGATAATATAAGTCACATAGCAGGTAATTTCTAAATATTTGTTGAATGACTAAATGAGTTGATTTAGTTTATTAGATTAAATAAAAACTATAGAATATAACTCCAAAAAACCTTTATGGTAGTGATTTTTCCTAAGATGGGACAAGGTATTTTAAAAGAAGGAATTACTAGCATACAGCCTACAATTGTTAACACAAGTGTTTCCTTGTTTAACATATGAGTTATCTTTGACTATATAGAGGCCTAAAGAAATTTTATGATGGAATAAATTTACAGCTAGAAAATAATGCTAAAATAATGAGCAGTTCTTCCAAAATAAACTTCTATTTATTTTTTATGTCTTGTCTATTTCTTCTTAAAACATTGTTTGATTGCTATTTTCCCCATTTTTTTACTAAAAGAAGGAAACTAAGTATCTTAACATTAAACTTTAGATGTGCTATTAAATAACTCTTTGCATCTAAATGAAGTCTGCGGTATTGCATTCAATACTGTTAGATGGTAGGTACATGAAGATTTTTGGTAAAAATATGATTTCAGAGCACAAACCATTGTGTTAATGAGCTCAGACTATCACTACATTAAAACAACAAAAATGATTTCTGGGGAACCAGCAGTTAGCATAATGGCTATGTCGCTGGACTCCCACGTAGTCGACTGCGGTTCGCGTCCTGGACCTGGTGGCTTAAAACTCATGCCGGACGCGTGTGCGTGCGTGCCCAAGATCCCGAGAGGAGAATGGAGGAGAAGGGATTGCGGCGTGACCATCCCCTCTGGGGGGTGATTTCTTGCTTTCTGTCTCTATGTCTCTCTCTGTCTGGTGAGCGCATGCGCCCTATAGCGAAAACTTCTCCCAAAAAAAAAAAATGATTTCTGCCTACATACTATTTTAGTAATAGAAGGGAAAAAACAACTTGAGTATTGAAGTATTAAAAATGTATAATTTCATTATTGTCTTTCTGTGCTTACTTAAAACTTCTTAAAATATTGTCATTCATTTGTTATGAAGCATAAGGAGTAAAGTAAGACTGCTTTGTTATTTACCATGTTCTAATAAGAATCACTGAGGAAATGATTGACCCCGTGGTTCATGTGGCAGGGTAGGGATTTTATTTTACTTTCAGGGCCTGGGAACTCACCAAGCAAAGATAAGAAAGGGAACTATGTCAAATTCAACTCACAGTGGAGAAATTAGTAATTATGCAAGGAAGTGTATAACAGATGGTACTTCAGAAGTTGAACTTGGAGTCCAGTTGGTAAAATGTGACCATTGCCACCTTCTCTCCTTTCTTAGGCTACCCACTGTAACCTCGAACGGTGTTGGGAGTTGGAGGCAGAGAAATCTGTGAGAAAGGGAGAAAGGGACCAAAAGAGGGATGTTATCGATGGACTCCACTTCTTTTTTTTTTGTAGAGGTTTTTTCTTTTTTGCTATAGGGCGCATGCGCTCGCCAGACAGACAGAGAAGAGACAGAGAGACAGAAAGCGAGAAATCACCACCCGGGGGGATGGCCACACTGCAATCCCTTCTCCTCCATTCTCCTCTTGGGATCTTTGGCACGCACGCACACGCACCCAGCGTGAATTTTAAACCACCAGGTCCGGGACGTGAACCTCGGTTGACTACATGGGAGTCCAGCGACTTAGCCATTACTCTAACTGCTGGTCCCAATGGACTCCACTTCTGACAAACTACTCAATTCCTAGATTGTGCTCTGTGTCGGTGGGGAATGGATGACAATTTCCTACCCAGAGGAGGTCTGTACAATTTGAAATAGGCCATTTGAACTTGTGGAACAGAATGTTCTGGTTATAGCACTGATGTCTAAGACAGACAGATGGGCAAACAGTAGAACTTACGTTTATAATGGCAGGGTCTCCCATATTTCTATCAATGAAGTAGTAAAAGTTATATTTGTGAGCCAAATGTAATTTATTGATAGATAATGCATTTCTTATACAGAGGAATGAAACCTGAGACTTAGGCAGAGTCATTGAGCTCTAACGTAAACCACCTCTCTTCCTTGACTAATGAGAAAATTGAAGTTCAAAGGTACAGTCTATGGTTTCGTCAGTCAGAGTCTGCACTAGGATTAAAATTTTCTGAGTATCTAAAGAAAACCATGGATTCGGGAACCAGCAGTTAGTGTAGTGGCTATGTTGCTGGACTCCCACGTAGTCAACTGCAGTTCATGTCCCGGACCCGGTGGCTTAAAATTCACACCGGGCGCGTGTGCACGCGTGCCCAAGATCCCAAGAGGAGAATGGAGGAGAAGGGATTGTGGCGTGACCATCCCCCCTGGGGGTGATTTCTCGCTTTCTGTCTCTGTCTGTCTGGCGAGCGCACGCGCCCTATAGCAAAAAAACTTCTCCAAAAACAAACAAACAAACAAATAAAACAAAACAAAACAAAAAAGAAAACCTCGGATTCATTATCTTGATTTATATCTCTTAGTTTATACAAAATTCAACTTCCACTTCAAATATCCTATATATACTTGATCCAAGATGCATACAGATTTATGACTTAGAAACCAAAGGCTGAGATTCCACAGTCTCCTCTGTTTCCCAGGGATACCAAAACCTGGAAATGTAGTCCTTAGAGACTGCCTACAGATAAAAGAACCACGGAAAACAATAGTGTTTCTAACCCTTTAAAGTCTTGAATTTTGGCAATCTTTTAAATTCTCAAATTTGGTACCAATTTTTAAAAATTATTTTTTGTGTTTCTGAGTTTTCTTGTCCCTAAGGAGGTGACAGACTCAGAGATATGGTTGGGGTAGGACAATTGGACACTGTCTTTGTGCCACGTGACTCCTTGTACATCCTTCAGGTTTAAATTTCGTTTATGTAAAATAACAAGAGGTAAAGCTATCATGCCTCACAGATGAAGAATAAACCGAAGGTTGGTTAAGTTACCCAGATAAAGAGCAGTTTTGAAAGTCAAATTCAGATGTCTCGATTCTGAAGAACGCAGTTAGGTCGTACACTGCTCTGCTACATAAACAGCCTAACCTAGAAAAGGCTAGGTGTTTAGTGACATTCTTCAATCCTCTAGATTTTATTTTAATTTTGGATTCCTTCATTGAAACTATACCCTGTTCTGAACCTAATATCTCCTTACCAGATCGAAATGTCTATTTCAGTAACCCGTATCTTCTGCTCATAATACCTGGGACCTAGCATTCCTGGGACCCAACTGCTCTGTGTACACACTATTTTCATATTCAATTTTCTGTCACACTCCCGAATCCCAGCTTTCTTCTCCATATCCTTGTGCCCTTTGCCTGTAGTATCTCATCCTTCCATCTTATTTTAATATATCCTGGCTGCCAAACATCTCCCAGGAGCATCTTTGATTTCAGACTTAAGCCACGTTTCTGAGATGTTACCTCCTTTGTCTGGTTGGACCCCCACTGTTAATCTGAACCAAGATGATGTATGATGACACATATCCTCTGCCCTGAGGTGTTCGCTGTCAGTCCATAGCCTGCCTAACTAAGGAATTTAGAGATATGATAATATCTTCTCCTATTAATTTTGATTTCAGAAAAATTCTAGAAAATGTACTCAGGAAGCCAGATAGCAATAGCATACACTGAAAATGGAACCACCGTATTTCTTAAAGAGGGACAATGGGGGCCAGCAGTGGCATCATGGTTAAGATGTTAGACCCTCACATAGCTGATCGTGGTTCATGTCCCAGGCCTGACATCTTGAAACTCACGCCAGATGCATGTGTGTGTGTGTGTGTGTGTGTGTGTGTGTGTGTGCCTAAAATCCCAAGATGAGAATGGTGGAGAAGGAATTGCATCACGGGCATCCTCCCAGGGGTGATTTATCATTTTCTCTCTCTGTCTCTCTGGCAAGGGCATGCACCCTATAGCCAAAATACCCCCCCCCAAAATAATTGAGTGAAGTAGTGTAGTAGTAGTGTGCAGTCTGATGAGAGAAGCCAAGCTCATATTAACAACAATTAGCTAGTAAAAACCCAGCAGCTTCAGGCCAGACTTTGTTTCTCCAAGAAAGAAGCCTATCGTCGTCTAAGCAGAAGCTATTGTTTATTGCACTTAATGTATCAAGCACAATTTTCTGAGGGGAAGATGACCAGAACTGAGCACGAGAGCTCTTAAAGCTAACTGCACTTCACATTCACCGGAGGAGCTTTGCTGCTGGGAATTTATAGAGAAACAAACAGCGGAGGTGCAGCAGTGTGTAATACTCTGTAATGCTGAATCCATCGCAGGACTGGATTCGGTTCCTGGGTGTGCTAGCAATCCTGGCTGGTGGGGGGTATTGAGGGTGCTCACTCCTCTCTCTAATGAAGTATAAAAACACTGACATTTAAAAAGCTGATGGATGGGTCTCACTTCCAAATGCCCTGATTTAATTGATTTGAGGTGTCACAGACATTAGTACTTTTAAACAAGCTTTCCGGAAGTTATATGTGATTCGATGTGATATAAACAAGATTATAATAATGCATAAAATAATTAATTTTTTAAAAGTTTTATGGGTGATTGTATTATACAAGTTTGAAAACATATAATGAGCCCTTAGAAAAATGATTGATAAAGTTCACTGTTTTTGTTTTTGTTTTTTTTTCCTATCACACCTCCCCATAAGCACACTCTTCAGGAGTGTGATAATCTGGCTTCTCCGTCTACAATCTTTGAAGTCCCCTTACTGCAATGTCCTTCCTGCATCTGGCACCTTTAAACTTGGGCTCTCAGGTGATGAACTTTCTCTGTCCTATACGATGGCAGAAAATTCAATTATTTTCTAAACCAAAATGTCAACCACATGAATAGATAATTGTGATTTAACATGAGTAGTAATTTTATAGGAAAGTGTTCTCTCCACCCCAAATGAAAGAACCCCTTTCTGGGAATTGAATAGATTAAGAATAGAAACAATAGGAAACAGAAAAATACTCTACAGTTTAGTAGAAAATACAGAAATGAGGAACTCAAAGGTTTGGCATGAGCTAAGTTTGACATTTAGCAAAATAATTTCTCTATTTTTCAAAAAGTAGTATTAAAAGAAACCATATCTTAACAAATTTACAGCTTTCTTAAGATGATCTGAGATCTATAAATGCTTAAAATTATTATAAGAAATGATATTACTTTTGGGAAATAGGAACTCAAAATGAAAATACAATATATCTAGACACATGTAGTATTTATCCCAAGTAATATTCTGAAATTATAGGCTCAGTTACTTTTTATGATAAAATGAAAAATTATACTTTGCTTATTCAAACATAAACAAAGTGATTTTAATTTAGGATTAGAATAGAGGAAAAACATTAGGGGTGAGCAGGTGGTGTGGTGGTTAAGGGCACTGGACACCCACATGGCCTACTGCGGTTCAAATCTTGGACCTGGCAGCTTGCTTCCTCACTTTCTCTTTCTCACTCCCGCTCTTGCTCTCTCCCTCTCTGATCAAATTAAAATCAATAAGTGAAGTTAAATAAAATAATTCTTTAAAAAAAAATTAGCCAAATAGAGACATAAGAAGTCAATCTAGAAGTAGAACTAATGAAACATAATTGTTAACATCACAACAACAACAAAATAACTGCCCTCTCAGTGGAATTTATGAGTTTAAGTGTGATCCTTTTAAGAGTGTAACACAGGAAAACTCCTGAAAGTATTGATCAAGGATTAGAGGAAAAGTTCTAAGCATTAAACAAAGAGAAAGGAGATATCTCCATTCTGCAGGAGAGAAAAACAACAAAAGGATGATATAAGCTAAATGAAAGAAATGTCATGGAAATAAGACAAAATATTTGGAAATGACAGGGGCAATTACACAATGAAATTTATGGGGGAGGAGGTGACAATACTGGGAAGAAAATCTGAGCTTTTACACCTGTGGTTAGTGTTATCATGACACAGAGAAAGCAGACGAATAAATTTTAGGGATAAAGAAGGGCATGTATCTGGATCAGACTGTGGCATGGGGCTGAGGCAGCTGGAACCCACACGTCTTACTGCTTGTGGTTTGAGTCTCTGACTTCAGAAACACACTGGGCACATGTACATGTATTCCCTAAATCTCAAAAGAAACATACAAACAAAAAAGCCAGGGAAATGGAGGGGAAGAGATTGTGACAGCATGACCATTCCCCATGGTGGTGGTGGGGGGTGCTCTCTCACTGTCCCTCTGTTAAAGTTTATTAGCTTGAACAGGTCTACATACACCTGCTTTAGTTCCAAAAACAAACCTAACTGGGAAGTCTGCTTCCTTAGTAAGTTGCTAAGTTACAGCCAATCACAGCAGTCACACTTCAGTCAATCACAGAAAGCCCACCCTTTAAATGGCTCTTGGAGGCTAACATTAAACTGTGACCAATCTGATTATTTCACTTTAATTTTTTGTAGAGCAATTTCCCTCTCTCGTGCATAAATGTCACCCCACTGCATGACTTCTGGAGTTCCTTGGAAGCCATTCTGGAGACTGCATGATTTGAATAGTTGTTGCTCAGTTAAACTCAACTAAATTAAATGGCTTGAAGTTTTCTTTTTAACAACCCTCATGCCCTTCCAATGAGTAAACGTGCCCTCTAGCAATTTTTTTTTTTTTTTGAAGAATGGACTTTGCACAAATAGAAAGCATATTAAATTAAACAAGAGTGAGTCATATACAGCTTTTCACATACCCTCCACACACACACTTGAAAATCTTCGTGGGGTAGGGGTGTCAGACTGTGGTACAACAGGAAATTGTGGTGCTCTGTGAGCAGTTCCTAATTCCTTGTGAGAAAGTCCCTGGCTCTTCAATTCCAGAGAGTTCACTGAGTATGCTAGGCACACATGTGCCCATGGTCTAAGGCTGGTTAAAGTCTGGGGGTAAATTGCAGTGGCAACACCTTTTAGATGTGCTGTCTTTTTCCCTCCTCTCCCTGTATCTCAGTCATGGAATAAATAAATAAACAACAATAACAACAAAAGAAGTGAAATGAGGTTTTTTCTAGGAAAGTGTAAGATTGAAATGAGTACAGAATATGGTGGAAATTTAATTAAATGGAAATGAAGGAAGAATTGAGGGAACCAGCAGTTAGCGTAATGGCTATGTCACTGGACTCCCACGTAGTCGACCGCGGTTCGTGTCCCGGACCCGGTGGCTTAAAACTCACGCCGGGCGCGTGTACATGCGTGCCCAAGATCCGGAGAGGA
>NW_006159953.1:443203-448128 GCF_000334495.1 Tupaia belangeri chinensis
CCTCTCCAAAAAAAAAAAAAAGAATTGAAATTGTACTCTTAAATTTTGCCAGAGAGTGTGTGCGTTCACCAGAGAGTGTGTGCGTTCACCAGAGAGAGAGAGAGAGGAGAGACAGAAAAAGATATAGAAAGTTAAAAAGCATTCCCCCACAGGGAACGGTCATGCTGTCGCAATCCCTTCTCCTCCACTTCTCCTCCTTTCCGGATTTTGGGTACAAGTGCACACATGACTAGTGTGATTTTTTTTTTTTTTTCAAGCCACTGGGTCTGGGATTTAAACAATATAGTAAGCCATGTGGATTCCAGCCGCCTTAACCACCATGGCAAGGGATGGGCTGAAGTTGTGCTCTTTATTCCTCTTTTCAGCTGGGGAAATTGGCCCTTTACCCCATGTTAATAACATTGCTCTAAGAAAAGAAGATGCAAATGAAGTCAAACTGAAATTAGAGGCCAAACTAGGATTAGTCTAATTCATTTCCATTTTGGAGGACAATTATGCAGGGCTCAGGGAAGATGTGTAATAGTGACCAGGGAAAAGATTTTAATTATACAGGAAAGGATTGGCTTGAATATATCTCCTCATTGCTACTAGTTGCTTGCATTTTTGTTCCTCTGATAGGATCTCTGATCAGATGAGTTTTGGAAAAAAACTGTGTAGTTGCATGGGTATGACATTATACTCAGTATACTCAGTAAGACTACTGCTTTGCAGAAAACCTTAGAGATTGTGATTATAGAACTGGGAAGAAAACAGAAGGCCACTCTTCTGGCATCCTGTGTGAGAAGTCCTGGGTTCAGAGAAATCAAAGCGGTTTGGAGTGCAGATTGCAGTCTGTCAGTCATTACCAGCATTCCACACTGTGACCCTAGTTAATGGAATCCCTGAAGGAATGTGCTGGTGCTATGTTTAATACTCATTGTGTAGAAACAGTTTTTCCATTTGATCCTTCCTACCGTGAAAGCCTCTTGTTTCATTCATCAGGAAGCCAACATGGGAATTTTACCAGGAGCTGAGAATTCTGATTCTGCATCTGAAACTATTCTGAAATTATTAACTCATAACTTCTTTGGTTATCTGACTTCCATAAGCCATATTCAAATTTATGTAAATATTGTGATATAATGAAACATCTTAGTACTAATTTTTTAAAGGTTTTTGCTATAGGGCACATGCATTCAGCAGAGTGAGACAGAGAGTGAGAGAGAGAGAAGAAAAGTGAGAAATCACCCCCCAAGGGGAGGACCATGCTGTAATCATTTCTCCACTGTCTGCTCAGGATTTGGGGCATGGACACATGTGCGTCTATCATGTTTCTCAAGACACTAGGTCCAGGCTTCAACCATGGAATCAGCCACATGGGATCCATCTGGAACCCCAACCACTAAACCACCTGCTGGTCCGGCAGTATTTGTTAGAGGAACTGTCTAGAACATTATTAACAAGTTACCCAGGTGATATTAGTTGCTAGAACATGATGTAAACGTACGTATAGGTTTATGGTATCAGGCCACGCAGTAATCTCTTCAATATAAATGTTTAATAAAATGAAGTTAAATCACATCTCATATCTTTTGAAAAAATTTATTTCCAAGTGACAACAATAAAATTATGGTATATTCTTTACATGTTCATGAGAATATTTCATTTGTGACTGCTTGTTTTAGACAGCTATGCTTATGTAAACATTTGTGTAACATTAAAATATTGATTTGGAGCCAATAGGTGGTGTGGTGCCTAAGGCACTGATCTCCCACATGACGAGCCATGGTTCAAGTCCTGGATCCAGAGACTTTGCCCACATATATGCTGGGCACACACGTATGTGCCCAAAATCCTGACAGGAGAAGGCAGGAGAAGGTATTGTAGTGTGGCTAAGCCCCCTGTGGGATGGAGTGATTTCTTACTTTCCCTCTCCCTCCTGTATCTCTCTGTCTCCTCTCTGGCAAGCACATGAGCCCTATGACAAAAACCTAAAAAAATTTTTTGAGTTATAACAGAATTATCAATATGTTATAAATTTTATAAACATGAATTTTGGGCATCATAAATTTCCTGCCATATATACCTGATTTATTTCTCCTTACAAATATAGGTATGTTTCTTAAGGTCTCCCTAATTTTTCATAGAATAACTAATGCTATTAGGCAGTTCTTTGGGAAGAAAACATCCTTCCCTTTGTCAATCTATTTTATCATATTTATCCACATATAAAAAATAAATTATTAATCCAGTGGAAAGACTTAAAATTACGAGATAAAATGTAAATTGGCTAAAAATGTGCCTCTGTGTTTTTGGTAGACCTAGTTTTGGATTCTGCCTATGCTGGGAAACAAACTTATTTATTACTTAATCTAGGTAACATTTGAACTTACTATTTATAAAATTACTATCTACCTCAAAGAATCATGGTGCAGAGTAAATAAGATAGTGAAGATAAAATACTTAATGTGCTTTTACATAGATTTATATATAATAAATGAGTTTATGTTTTATGTGCTATAAATTATTATCTACATATATTATGTGCAATATAAATGTGTATATATATAAAATATAAAATAGGTCTATTTTCCTATGGGTAAATCTAATCCTGTATTGCTGAACTGAAACAAAGTTTCATAATTAAAGATCCAAGTGACTAAGCTGCCTTTGTATATTTCTCTTATTCTGTTACAGTTTTGGAGTTAGCTATCTATGGGTCATATTAATGCTACTGTCTATATTCATATATTTTGTTTGTTTTGCATTTATTCTTGTACACTTTCATAAAATATTTGTTAAGCACTATGCAGTTTGAACTGTGGCCCATATGTACGTCTTTCATAGGTATGTGTAACAAGTGTACAACTGAAAGACATGCGTATCTTGACCTCTTGTGAATTACTTGTCTCAAATTCTATTTTATGTAGAATTTTTTTTTTTTTTTTTGCCATAGTGAGTATGCTATGGCCATAGAGAGACAAAGAGAAAGAAAGAAAGTGAATTATCATCCCCCAGTGGATCGTCATGCTGCAATAATTTCTCCACCATTCTTCTCTCAGGATTTCAGGCATGCATGCTCATGTGTCTGGTGTGATTTTCAAGCTGCTGGATCTGGGGTGTCAACTGTGGTCAGCTATGTGGAAGTCCAGTGCCTTAACCACCATGTCACCTACCTGCCTATTTATGTACAATGTTTTTATGCTTAAGGTTTTTGTTATTCAGGAAGAAGATATTGAGAAATGCTACCTGTTCTATATTCTTCTTCTAACAGAATGTAGTAGAAACGATGGCTTGGAACCAGCAGTTGGCTTGATAGTTATGTCACAGTTTGAATCTCAGACCCAGTGGCTTAAAACTCACACCAGGCATGTGTGTGCGCATGCCCAAGATCCTAAGAGGAGAATGGAAGAGAAGGGATTGTGGTGTGGCCATCCCTCAGGGGTTATTTCTTGCTTTCTGTCTCTCTGTCTCTGGTGAGCTCATGTGCCCTGTAGTAAAAATCTCTTTTAAAAAAATACAAATGATTGCTTGATAACATCTTGATTGAAGTTTTTCCACCTAGAGTAAATTTTTTTTTTTGAGAGGTTTTTGCTATAGGGCGCGTGCCCTCGCCAGACAGAGAGAGACAGAGAGATAGAAAGCGAGAAATCAAACCCTAGGAGGGATAGCCATGCCGCAATCCATTCTCCTTTCAGGATCTCGGGCACGCATACACACGCGCCCAGCATGAGTTTTTTAAGCCACCAGGTCTGGGACCCAATCCGCGGTCGACTACATGGGAGTCAGCGACATAGCCATTACACTAACTGCTGGTCCTCACCTAGAGTAAATTTTAATAAATTATTTAGTTCCATTAGAATTCTGTAAGAATATATTAAGGATTTTGTTAGGTTTATTCCTCTTTTTTTTTTTTTTAAGAATTATTTAACTTTATTTATTTATTTATTTTAATTTGACCACAGAGGGACAGAGTGAGAGACTGAGAGAGGAGAGAGAGAAAGAAAGAAAGAGAGAGAGGAGAGAGAGGGAAAGTGAGAAAGCAAGCCACCTGGTCTGGGACTTGAACCTGGTCTGGTTAGCCATGGGGAAGTCCAGTGCCCTTAACCACCACATCACCTGCCAGCCCCCCATCTTGCTTCTATTATACGAGTGAGGAAAATTCTGCCCACTATTAATTAATTGATATGCCTTTTGTGTCAGTTCCCAGGTGGTAGATACGTGAATGTAAATACAGTTAATAAAAAGCCCAGAGCTGAGTAGATAGAGTTGAAGCACACATGGCCAACTGCAGTTCAAGTCCAAAACACCCGGGGCTTGAGAAACTTACCAGGCATGTGTGCCCAATCCCAGCGGATGGAGAAATGGTGGAGAAGGGTTGTGGTGTGGCAGTGCCCTACCGGGAGCTGTTTTCTTCCCCCTCTCTCTCCGGTGAGTGCATACATCCTCTGGCAATTTAAAAATAAACAAACAAAAAATGGCTAGGTGTATGGTCTTACATAGTTCTGTGAACAATTTAAAAAAAACTATAATCCTACAATCATCAAAACACAAAAAAACTAAAAAGAAATCAAACACAGACTGAAAAAATGCATTCAGTGCTTTGGTCTATAGTTTGAATATTTATTAAAATTTCTATGTATGATATAACTATATTTTAGATCTAATTGAAATTGTGCAAATGTCACAGTTCTAATGGATCTTTTAATTCTTATAGTTACCAAAGAATTTGCATTTATTACCTTTTTTTGTGTACAAGATCTTGTAAGTTTCATTTTAATAAAAGCAACATAGTTGCTTTAATGACTACCCTCAAACAATTTAAAATATATTAAATGAGTGTTAAAGGGAGAATAGCTAGAGTATCTGTTAGAATTTCTTCCACAAGAAGATAAACTAAAACCACTATAAAAATAACTTCTTACCACATCCCATCTCTAGGGAAA
>NW_006159953.1:448159-461334 GCF_000334495.1 Tupaia belangeri chinensis
GATTTTAATGTATTCCTTTATATGTCAGACAGCATAAGAGAAAAATTTCTTTTATTTCTAAGTCAAAGGAAGTGTTTTCATACCAAATATACTAAATTAGAAACATTTATTTTGGGGTATATGAATATTAATTACAAAATTTATTTTCTTAGCAGCTCTATCTTGTAGACACTTTCCTTATGTCTTTTGACATAGAATAACCAGAACTACTAAAAAATAAATAATATAAAGGTTGTCTAAATTTTTGACACATTTTATTTTTGTCTTTCAATGGAGCAACTTTTGATTAGAGTTTCTTGCTAAGTGAAAAGTACAAATATTCACCTAAATGACAAGTATTCCCCTTAAAGTAGTCCTGCAGTCTTGGCAAATGAGAAAATAAAGCTAAGATGCTCTAATGACATTTGCTGAAATGTAAATCTGATCTTGTTGGTAAACCCGGCACATGCATTATAGCACTGGGGTTTTCTAACCAATTTGTTTTTTTTTAATTTATGTTTCTATTTCTTATTGTATTATCCTTTATTATGACTTTCTCTATAACGTTTTCTTTTTTCTTATTACCAGCATACATGTGCTCTCATCAAAGGGGAAGAAAGAGAAAGAAATAGAGAGAAAGAAACATTTCAGTCTCCCGATGGCATAGTCATGCCATAGTCCCTTTTTCTCCATTCCTCCATCCTGTCAGGACTTTGGTCATGCGTGCACATATTACCCAGTGTGCTTCTCGACCTGTCAGTCAGGATTTGAAACAGCCAGCCATGTAGGATCCAGCTCCATGAACCAGTGTACTACAGAGCCAGGCCTCTTGCTAACTGTTTTATTATGAATTTACTTAATTCATAGACTCATTTTCTAGGGGAAATGATTCTACTCTTGGCCCTACTTTCAACTAAATGCTTTCTATTAAACTCAATTTCATAAATACTTGCCATGAGACAGATGCCGCAAAATGTTTGAAAAACAGAGGCGAGCATTTTAGAAACCCATCTTTACTTTAGGAGTTACAGTCTTATAGGGAATAACAGGTAGTTAACTGATAGATAAATAATAGCATGTTGCAAGAGAGATGGACTAAACAAATGGATTCAGAATGGTCTTCCTAAAAATGGTCATTCAGTTGATTTGAAATTGGTGGAATTAAAAATAAAATTAAGATTTATTTATTTTTAAATTTCACCAGAGGGCACATGTGCACACTGAAGAGAGAGGGAAAGTGAGAATGCACTTCCCTCCCATGGGGCATGATAATCCCTTCTCCATCTCTCCCTCCTTTTGGAATTTTAGGCATACACCCACATATGCCTGGTGTGTTTTCCAAGCTTCTAGATACATGATTTGAAACATGTGGTCGGCCATGTGGAACTGAGATACCTTAACCACCAGGCCATGGGTTGATTCAGAAAATTTGATTTAATCTTACAGAACAATAAGTTTGAAGACCCTCAAACTAGATGAGGTTACCAATATTAGAGAACCTGGATAGAGCAAATGTATGATTAATGCTGTGGCTTTTTTATGGTTAAGAAACAGGGAGAATAGCTTGAGTGAAATATGAAGGTGATTAATGAGTTAATATTAAGGCAAGTCTACTCTTACTGTTTGTAACAACTATGAAGAGTAAAAAGGGA
Source organism: Tupaia belangeri chinensis (assembly GCF_000334495.1). Classification (NCBI taxonomy): domain Eukaryota; kingdom Metazoa; phylum Chordata; class Mammalia; order Scandentia; family Tupaiidae; genus Tupaia; species Tupaia belangeri. Next base: position 449,791 of record NW_006159953.1, read on the forward strand.
GGTTCATCTGATAGTCAAAATGTGTAAAGCCAGTAATGTTCTATCATCTATATTTTACCACCCTATTTTGACAAATAAAAATATATTAAAAGTGTCAAAATATGTAAAAAAAATTAAGGTATTTGTATTTCCAACTTTGCAGAATTTCAAAGGTAACAAAATTTATTTATTGTGTATGTCTGAACAATAATATTTGCAAACATGATAAGATAGATAAATTTAATTCCTAAATAACTACATTTTTATTACTGGAAACTACTTTCTTGCTTTTATTTCAACAGCCTTACCAATAATATTGTAGTAATCATGGTTTTCACACTAACATGGTCTATCCACGTTAACGTCAATTGACATTAACGTCAAATAAGAACATACTTGATTCATCATAGTTCCTAGGTAACTTCTTAAAATTAATATCTTCCTATCAAAATTGCTCTCTTGAGTAAGTTTTAAAAATTATCAAAAATTATTAAAATCACATTCGGGGCTAGCATGGAGACATGGTAGTTAAGGCAACTGGATCCCACATGGCCAACTGAGATGTTTGAATATTGGACTTAGTGGCTTGGTAAACATGCTGAAATACGTGCACGCACGAAACCCAAATGGCAAATGGAGGATAAGCTATTGTGGAGTGACCCTCCCCCCAATAGGTTCTTTCTTACTTTCCTTTACTCTGTCTCTGTCTCTGGGCAGTGCATGCTCCCAACAGCAAATTAAAAATCATCGTCAGACTCCAAATAAGTCAAGTCAGGACTAGTGGATGACATAATGCTGACATCTCTGGACTTCCATGTAATTGACCACGGTTCAAGTCCCAGACCGGGCAGCCAGGCACATGTGTGTGCATGCTTAAAATTCCAAGAGGAGAATGGAGAAAAAGGGAATGTGGTGTGACCATCCCCCTTGGCGGGGTGATTTCTCACTCTCTGTCTCTATCTCTTTGGTGAGCACACAAGCCCTATAGCAAAAATCTCTCTCTTTAAAAAAAAATAATAAAAATAAACCAAGTCAAAATATTGTAAGGGAATCTTACATCCTATATTATCAAAATGCAGAAGATTTCAGTTTCTTTAATAAATTATCATATCATTACATGTCATAATTTTAACATCTCTTCAAGTAATATCTAGTTTTATATAGAATTATAAAGGACTTGATTGACATACATTATATATAAACAGGTTTGTATACAATATATTTTTACAGAACGGTATAAACTAACACTCCTAATTGTTCATTATCTTCAATGTGCAACTATACGAATATCATGCTAGCCTTTGAACTCTTCCAAAACTATAAATTAGAAGATGAAGATGAACAAAAAGTGGATATTTGGGACTATACACAAACAGTATTTTGCTAAGAAAGGATACCTCGCAGTTCTGCAAGATGAAAAATTTGACAATTCAGTATATCTTCCCTTTTCTTACCGAAAGTTCAAAATTAGACCCACCCTCTGTAGTAGTGTTCCTCTCAGATATTGGCAGCGGCACAATCTTCAAATTCTCATTGCATCTGGCCACAGTCACAGTTTGATTCAAGGACTTGGGTCAAAAGATCTGGAAAACCATTTTCCTGTTCAGTGTTAGAATAAATGTTTAAGATCATGGGGTATTCTGTGCTGATGTGATTGCCCCAATTCTGAGTTACAGAGCCATAGATGTGGTTTTTGTTTGTTTGTGTTTTGCTAGAGGGACATGTGCACTTGCCAGAGAGAGACAGAGACAGAAAGAGAGGGAGAGGAGATTGCCCTCCACGGAGAATAGTCATGCCACAATTCTATTCCATCTCTCTCTCCTATAGGTCATGTATGCACACATACCGGATGTATTCGCCAAGATTCTAGTCTGGGACTCAAAGTGCACAGCTGGCCATGTGGGATCCGACTGTCTTAACCATCAGGCCATAGAGTCAGCTCTCATGTGTTTTTAAGTAATTTATTTCTTGTTTGTTTTGCTATATAAATCTCCTAAAATTAAGGACCCAGGGAAATGATCCTTAAGACCAGTTTTAAAAATGGTGCTGTGGGAGGGAACCAGCAGTTAGCGTAATGGCTATGTCGCTGGACTCCCACGTAGTCAACTGCGGTTCGCGTCCTGGACCCGGTGGCTGAAAACTCATGCTGGGCGCGTGTGCGTGCATGCCCAAGATCCCGAGAGGAGAATGGAGGAGAAGGGATTGCAGCGTGACCATCCCCCTGGGGGATGATTTCTCGCTTTTTGTCTCTATGTCTCTCTCTGTCTGTCTGGTGAGTGCACGTGCCCTATAGTGAAAAAAAACCTCTCCAAAAAAAAAAAAAAGAAAAGGAAAGAAAAATGGGGCTGGGGGGACCAGCAGTTGGCATAATGGCTATGTCACTGGACTCCCATGTAGTCGACCACGGTTCGAGTCCTGGACCTGGTGGTTTAAATTCACGCCAGGCGTGTGTGCGAGCGTGCCCAAGATCCTGAGAGGAGAATGAAGGAGAAGGGATTGTGACATGGCCATTCCCTCTGGGGGGGTGATTTCTCGCTTTCTGTCTCTGTGTCTCTCTTTGTCTCCCTGGTGACAAAACCTGGCAAAAACCTCTCCAAATAAATAAAAAAATAAATGGTGCTTGTATAAAATATGCTGATTTTAAAAACTAAAAGAAAATATGTTGATTTTAAATTATCTGGAAACATTTAAGTAGCGAGATCAAGGAAGCAGCTCTGTTAACATATATGTCTGGAGCTAAAGAGAATTAGAAATTGTCTGCATGCCAATGGTTGCTGAACAAATCATCCATGTCGCTATCCAACGGTCTGAAGTTCTCCTTACCAAGTTCACTGAGCAGAGTTCTCACAGGGTAGAAGTATAAATGAACTGAACCGCAGGTCTATATCAAGATTGGATTTTATAGCTGACTGATAGATTTGTCTCTGTCATTATAAGGATAATAATATAGCAGAAGAGGTAGACCTTGATGTCAAAGAGAGCGGGGGATAAGATAAAGAGACATTTAGTTGGGACAATGAAGGAAGCTATTCCTGAAAAAGCAATTAGAACTGGTACTTAAGAAATGAATAGAGGGACCAGCAGTTAGCGTAATGACTATGTCGCTGGATTCCCATGTAGTCGACCGCTATTCGTGTCCCGGACCCGGTGGCTTAAAACTCATGCTGGGCGCAGGTGCGTGTGTGCCCAAGATCCCGAGAGGATAATGGAGGAGAAGGGATTGCGGCATGGCCATTCCCCCCGGGGGGTGATTTCTCGCTTTCTGTCTCTCTGTCTCTGTCTGTCCGGTGATTGCACATGCCCTATAGCTAAAACCTCTCCAAAGAAAAGAAAAAAGAAAGAAAGAAAGAAAGAAAGAAATGAATAGAATGTATGTAAGAGGAAAGGGGAACAGAGTTCATACATTGAAAGTGTCATGAAACTTGAGCTATTCAACAGAAAAAAAGAGGTGTGAAGAATAGAATGATGAGCATGTATTGCACAGAGTATTTTCTAAGTTCTGGTAAGGGTTTCAGAAACCATATTAAGGTCAATAGGAAGTCACTAATGTAAATTAAAAGTGTATAAAATGATCAGATTTAAAACTTTGAAATGATGGCTTTGGCTCCTATATTAAAGAAGAATAAGAGTCAAGAACCACAAAAAAATTTACCATGTTGTTTAAGTAGAGAGACTACTGAGGTTTGGATAAAGATGGTGCTAGTGAAAACGGAGAAAGTAGGCCGACTGGAGAAATGACGTAAGAAGTAGAATTGTTACAACTTGCTGATTGATTAAGATGGAGATGTTCAAGATGGTGTCTGGTTTTCTGGTTTTCTGACCTAAGCTGTTGTGTGAATGGACTGTTGTTTACTGAATAAGGGACATTAAAGTTCACCTGGGTTCGATGTGTGTGTGCATCTGTGATATTTAAGTGGTCACATCAGCAGGCAATTACACATGCGTTCGGGAAATTAGGAGAGACATTTTTACTGAAAATACGCCAAGAGAATAATATTTGGTTAAGAAGTGACTCAAGATGATACCTAATCAGTTCTTATCTCAATCTCTTGTTAGTTTTATTGCTTATGTCACTACATAATTGTAAAAGTGCTAAAACACCTTCATAATTTTTTTCTAAAATATTTTATTCTCATATCTATCACTATTAAATACACATAGTGATTTAATATGTTTTATCTTTTATTTGCAGTACACACATAATAATATAATATCCTACATACAGTGTCATGCCCCAGACCTTTGTAAAAACATATTTAATAGTTTAACTCAACAATTTTTTATTACATTTCCTTTTGATTTGCCCTAGCCATGATATATTAGAAAAACAACCCAAATGATTAAAAGACCTAAGAACAATAATTGGTTAATTCTAGTTTTCTATAAAGTTAATGTTAGTTAATATTACATTTACTTGGAAAAAGTTGATTAAAATGATACCCAAAAGGATGAAATCATAAGCTATGTATTCCTGAAACAACTAGATGACAGATTTGGTTTAGTGCTCAAAGCCTAATGATTTGTTAAATGTCTTTTCCTAATATATGTAAGTCTCTTCCAAATTCTTTTCGCTATTTTTCTGTTTCACAAAAGGTAGTCATTTGTATCTAATAAAGAGGGAAAAATTACATTGTTGTAAGACTCAATGCTGTTATTATCTATTTTAAAATTCCAGCCAAACCAGCTGAAAGATATTAAAAATAAATTACCAGCATGCAATTACCATAGGTAGATATTGTGCTGTCACCAAATAATAATGGGTGAATGGCAGATGAAATGTACGGTTGACGAGGTGCTATTTGTAACCCAGAACATGCTTCCTGATCAATCATAAACTATCTAATTAGGAAAATAGAAATATACACAGAGAGAAAGGTTTATCTAATATACATCATGTGAGGATGGGTATTATTAACAAATAATTAAACTCTTTCAGTTTTAAGTAACTTTTAATCAAGGCAGTGAAATAGATAGTTACACTTCCACTCTCAAAGCGGCTCTGGGACTGTGTGCAGCAGGCATCTGTTGCGGCTGTTGGGTTTACCGGCCCACCTTCTCCAACGTCTTCACCACCTCCCTCCTCACCTTCCTGGTCATGAGTCTCATGCTCCTATTTATTCACCATTTCTGCACATTTTAATGAGTAGCCCTGGAAGTTTTTCTTTTCATTTTTGAAACTTAATTTCTGATATTAAAATACCGTATTTTAGAAAAAGAAAATGCTCCCCATTTTTAGTAAGCATTTAAACATTTCAGTGCGCATATTTTTCATTATTATTAATCAAGTAAACACTGATAGAGCAAATACCAAACGGCATTCCAAGTCTTAGGGTTGGAATGATGAGAGAGGAAGACCTACGTGTAAGCCATGTGGAGACTTACACATAACGGGTTCTAAAAAGAGGGTGGACAAAGCAATAGGGGAGAGGGGAAAAGAGGGTTAGAGGAGGCAAGTGGTGACTTAACTAAATTTTAAGAGTGAAACACACTGAGAAGTTTTATTAGGGGAGGAACATTCTAGCTGACAAAGCTGTAAGTATAAGATAGAGATGAAGTGTGCAAGTAGGTGAGTAGGCCTGCTTGACCGAGTGTGGACAAGCGGCATGAGACAGAGCTGGTCGGTTTGCTATGGGATAGGTCAAAAAATATGTTGGGAGCCCCATCCTTCTCATATTCAGAATGCAGAAAGTGAAACACAGTACATGCTCCCTGAGCATCAAATTAAATTAAAGTTTTGGAGGAGAAATTTTTAAGTAAACCCTGATGACACTTCAAAACATACATAAAAAATTCAAACAAGAGGGAACCAGCAGTTAGTGTAATGGCTATGTCGCTGGACTCCCATGTAGTCGATTGTGGTTCAAGTCCCGGACCCGGTGACTTAAAACTTACACTGGGCGCATGTGCGTGCGTGCCCAAGATACCGAGAGGAGAACAGAGGAGAAGGGATTGCGGTGTGACCATCCCCCCTGGGGGGGTGATTTCCCGCCTTCTGTCTCTCTCTCTCTGTCTGGTGAGAGCACACGCCCTATAGTGAAAACCTCTCAAAAAAAAAAATTCAAACAAGAGACTTACTTTTTGGTTCGATCATGTGTGTATGTGTGTGCATGCATGTGTGTGCATGTCTTTGTGCAAGTATATGTATACTTGTGGCTAATTGCTCAGAGTAGAAAAAGATAATAAAGTGTCTACATACCTATTTAAATGATTTGAGGTTTTCACTATGTCATGTCACATTCAAGATTATAAATACCGGCACCACTCTTGGTCTTTTACAAATATTAACTCATTTGATCCTTATAACAATCCTAAAATGTAACAACTATTATAGTTTTGTCTCACTTTAGCACTTAGTTTTAAGTTTCAGGGAGTTAGTGACTGGCCCACGGGATCATACCATTGCAAGCATGTGTAAGAAGCATGAGGAGTGCTCATTGAAATGGTAGTTCCCTGGATCCCGCTCACAGAGACTCTGGACTGGGACCCAGGAATCTTAAGAGTTAAGAATGTGAAATGAACTCAAATGCCCACCGACTAATGAGTAAATAAAGAAAGTATTGTATAGCTAAACAATGGATATTATTTGGCAATGAAAAAGAATGAAGGACTGATACATGCTGCAACATGGACGAACTCTGGAAATACCCTCAGTGAAGGAATCAGGGCACAGGAGACAAGATATATTGCATAATTTCATTTATTTGAAAAGGTCCCGAATCGACAGACCCATAGACAGAAAGTGGATTAATATTTCCTAGCCTGGAGGTGGGAGGAGGATTGGTGATCAGTGACATGGAGTGACTGCTAATGAGCACAGGATTGCTTTTCTGAGATGATGAAAATACTCCGAAATTGATTGTGGTGATTGCTGCATGTCTGTGAATATGCTAAAAAACATTGAATTATATACTTTAAGTAGATTTATGTATGTTTTATGATTTATACCTCAGTGTATCTGTTATTTAAAATAAAGGTGAAATTACTGTGATGGGGTTAGTCTTAGGATGTTATTTTGAGGGATAGTATTGTGAAAGTTTTTTAAAATTAAAGAATCTTTATTTTTATTATTTTTTTATATTTCAATCACATATATTTATATAGGGATATTGTGAAAGTTTTCAGAACTAAAGTGAAAAAAACTTAGAAACTTTTTTTTTGAGAGACTTGCGCTTTAGGGCACGTGCGCCCGCCAGACAGACAGAGAGAGACATAGAGAAAGAAAGTGAGAAATCAACCCCCCCCCCCGGGGGGGATGGTCACGCTGCAATCCCTTCTCCTCCATTATCCTCTCGGGATCTTGGGCACGCACGCACACGCGCCCAGTGTGAGTTTTAAGCCATCGGGTCTGGGACGCAAACCGTGGTCGACTACGTGGGAGTCTAGCGACATAGCCATTACGCTAACTGCTGGTTCCCAAAACTGAGAAACTTTTGAGACTGTGAAATAAAGGCAAACATGATGAAAACGTGACAGGAAAGGTGAGTACTACATGGTGTATGATATTGGGCTGGTCATTCGTAACTTACAGCGGCTCCACAAGGAAACAAGCGAATGTAGGTAATTAGTAAAGTAACAATTCACTACATTCTCCTGGTACTGGAGGAATAAAAACAGTTTCTAATAAAAAGGATCCAATACATATTTAATGAGGTAAATGGAAAAAAAATGTGAAATTTCTGATTTTATTATGCTTACAGATAGTAGGTCAATTCAGGCTCCTCTCTTCACAAATCCTATTTACTCTTCTAGGACACGATTTCAGTAAATAAGCCAGGGCAATGTCAGTTCTCAGTACTCTCAATTCTAAAAACTAGCAAGCTAAAAAACCAAACCAAACCAAAACAAAGCTTCAAAAGAACAAGAATTTGATGTTTCTTTTGACAACTCTGGATCCTAGGATATGACAGGACACACCTTCAGGAATCTTACACTGTGTATTTTCAACTTTGAACTCTATACTTATACTATCCATTGTGAGGGCAGAAAAAAAGCATCCAAGAACTCAGAAAGTAACCCCAAAAAATCCGCACTGGGAGTTATTCTGGAAGAAGTGCTTGAAGCAAATGATGGTGTATACCAAGAAAGAAGAGGATGCGAGTTCTGAGAAACACCAGGTTCAATTTGGCAGGAACGAGAGCTGTTCAGCTCATACTTAGTGCAATCAATTCAGATTGCAGTAGGAGAAAGGAGAGTTCCAGAAAAAGGTTTCAAGGACAGAAGTATACATGGAAAAGAAGACTTGATGTTATACATCAAATAATAAAAACCTGGAAAAAATGGAGATAAATGAAAATAGTGGAAGAAAATAAAGGTCTCAGAACAAGCTGGCTTGGTAGAAAATAGGTACAGGTAAGAGTATATTATTTCAATAAAAATGCTTTATTGGCCAGTTTAAACTAAATATTTACCTATACTAATGAAAAGGCAGTTGCTATTGTAAGATATTAATAAATCTATAAAAAGTGACAAAGCATATAATTTAGATAAAGAATAATTATCAGATATAAATCAGAAACAGATGAAGTATTTAAAATGATTTCTCTTAGATGCCAGGACTGCAAGTTGTGAGAATTTTCTCTTTTTTACTACAAACCCTTTGCTCTTTACTATGTTATATGTTTATATCGTCGGAATATTAAAAATTAAAAATCTAAATTGAAAGGCATAACTAGTAAAAATCATAGATAGCCTGTAGAAATAAAAATAATGATTTTGTTTTGCTTTGTTTTGTTTTTGCTGGAGGGCTCATGCGCTTCTTGCCAGAGAGAGAGACAGAGAGAGAGAGAGAGGGAGAGAGGGAGAGAGAGAAAGGGAGGGAGAGAGAGAGGGAGGGAGAGAGAGAAACAGGGGAAAGCACTCTCCCTCATACTGTGAGGTCACGGCACAATCTTTACTCCTTCATATCTCCCTCTTTTCGGGATTTTGGGTATGCATGCACACATGCCCGGTGTGTTACTCAAGTCACCAGATTCTAGAGTTGAAACATGTGGTTGATTATGTGCCATCTGACTACCTTAACCACCAAGCCATGGTGCCACCCCCTTTGCGACAATTTAAAGTGAAAATTGAAGGAGTCCTGGGCATTTTAGGAATGTTCGTAGCTATTTTTTCCTGTATTCTCTTACACTGTCCAGTTTCAGTAGACATCATGTAACTTAACAAAGCAGTTTTTCATCTTTTTTCTCAAGGCCGAATTGTTAGTAGCAATTTTGATTTAAGACAAAGTGTTACCTTCAGATCTCAATACTCTTTTATGCTTCCAGTTTGCAATTAAAATATAAGCCGCATGTAATATTTTTCTAGTTCACTGTGCATCTGAACCTTTTTACCCAGAAGAAATAGTGGTGGTGAGCAGGAATTTTCCTCTGCCTTCTTCCTCTGCACCTTCTCTCCAAAACAGAGCTAATGGTCACGCTCCCATGACCACTTTGCAACATAGAAGTTACTAAAACACATAGGAAAGAGACCTGAGTTTCCAGCCTTCTTATGTTTATAGTTTTTGAAAGCTACAATGCTGCAAGTGTCAGTCAGTTCAGGCTTTTGATTTACAAAACCCACTCCCCTAATAGGTTGAAGTTCCAACCCAATAACCTAGGACACTGTCAGTTCTTATTATTTAAGCTTCCTAGACAACATATGGTTTTGGTCACCTTGAAATTTACTTCCACGTCGCCTGGAGCAATTGTTCATTCTGTATACAACTTGCATCCTCGGTCATACTGGATCAGTATTGCACAGGTCAGAGCAGAGACATCTACTTTATTGTTAATAAAAATTCCCTTTTATGCTCTCCTAATACTTTTTAGTATTTCTGTGTCTTTATTGCCCCTCTGCAAAGTCTAGGATTGTCTCTTTCTCTGAATCCTAGTAATATGTACAAAGCACAGCATTAGAATTTTTCCCACTCATCACACAGATTGAGTCAAAACAAATAATGTTTTCTAATTGTAAGCATTGTACCAAGTCCGGGACACACGACCAAATGAAGGCCTGAACTCTTCGAGTGAGGCAGAATCTTAGGCATATAGGAGAAAAGGGCGATTCGTAAATTATTTAGGAAAGTGTAATATGATTTATGTGGGTGAATATTAATTTCTCTATTGTGCACTTTGAGAAATGAGATAACATATATCTGTGTAATTATAAATTCATATGCTGCTGAAGGCTTACAGCACACAGATGAAGCGGAGGCCAGTTGAAAACGTGTGATATCTTCACATGGACTGGTGTGCAGTGTATTCATGTTGGGTAATTCATTTTACAAGCTGTAGTGATGTACAGTGATTGAATTACAAAACAATGAAAAGAAAAAAGTTATTGTTATATAGATTAAAAACTTAGGTGGACAAATAAGACAATTTTATGAGCTCGTACCATTTCTAGTTCTACTCAGAAGGGCAAACCTCCCTAAGGACTGGGCATGTCTATGTTTCCTGTGTAAGCCTACCAATGTATTCCATTTTATTTTGATGACAAAGCAGATTGGTTCCAACTACTGAACTGCTAAATCTGCCTCTGCCATTTTCACTTCCTCTGCAATTTAGGGATTATGAACAACAATCAGAGCAGTCGCTGGTGGCCCTTCAAAGGGCCCAGATTTGCTGTTCAGTCAGATTTCTTTTTTTTTTTTTTCCCTCTGAATTCTGGCAGTAGAATTTACCTACTGTAGAAAATCATATTTTGTTATCTCTGATTTTAAATATTGTGTCGTCGGGAAAGTCAAGACACATTTTTGCATAGAATAGCAGAAAAATACACCATGACTTTCCTATGACCTAAGACTTTCTTTCGGAGAAAAACTAAGAAGTAAAGCAAAGTAAAACAAAACATACCATTTTATATGCTGTTTCATACTTTATATATGAAGCTCTTCATGAAAAAAAAAAGAAATGTTCACCCTAAGACTATGTCCTGAATGTACTGTTTCCACACACATGCTGTGTCTGTTATGAAAGCCCAAATGAGCTAAATATCGACATCCATTTATACTGAACTTGAATTAAAGGGTATTTAAAGTACAATATTTGTTTGAATAAAAAAGCTTGGCCATTTTAAGATCTTCAAGCCCTTCTTTCCTCCTGATTTCTTTCCTCAACTTATTAAATAGCTCTTAAAAAGCTATTTGATGTGGCGATCATTTTCGATTTAGCTCAGTCTTGCCCGCTTACTGCCCAGCCATTTCAGGGACTGAAAGCAAATCTGCACTGGGCAGAGTTCCGACCAATGAGCTGGAAGTGGCTAATCACGTGGTGATCCTGTTAGGGTCAGTCTTTCTCATTGAAGAAAAGAGACTTAAAAGAAACAAGTCAAATCAAAACTTCCTTCAAAATGCTCTTTGCCGCTACATTTCTTAAATTTATTTATTTTTATTCATGAAAGAGAGCATGTGTGCATGTAGGAGAGTGGGAGAGAGAGAAGCACTGTCCCACCGCACCCCACCCCACTCTCTCTCCCAACCCAGGAGAGTGGGAGAGAAAGAGAGAGGAAGCACTCTCCCACCCAATCCCACCCCACTCTCTCCCAACCCAGGAGAGTGGGAGAGAAAGAGAGAGGAAGCACTCTCCC
>NW_006159953.1:461486-477488 GCF_000334495.1 Tupaia belangeri chinensis
GAGGAACCACTCCCCCCCCCCATCCCACCCCACCCTCACCCAACCCAGGAGAGTGGGAGAGAGAGAGAGGAAGCACTCTCCCACCCCATCCCACCCCACCTTCTCCCAACACAGGAGAGTGGGACAGAGAGAGAGAGAGAGAGAGAGAGAGGAAGCACTCTCCCACCTCATCCCACCCCACTCTCTCCCAACCTCATCCCCAAGGGGACCTGGTGACACAATTCCTTTCACACTAACTGCATCCTGTCAACACCCTGGGCATACATGCAATAGTGCTGGGTAAAATCAGTGGTGCTAAGATTTAAACCTTGGTTGGCCATGTGGGATCTGGCCTCCCTTTACTTTAATTGTAATACTTGCTGTAAGAAGGGTGACATATTTTATAAATGTTCTTTAGGGCAAATTGTTGTTTATTTGTTTGTTTGACATAGGGTACATGCACTCACCAGAAAGACAGAGAGAGACAGAAAGAGAGAAATTGCCCCCTGGGGGGAATGGCCAAACCGCAATCCCTTCTTCTCCATTGTCCTCTCAGGATCTTGGACACATACGCACACGCGCCCAGTGTGAGTTTAAGTCACTGGGTCCTGAACTCAAACCGTGATCAACTCCATGGGAGTCCACTGACATAGCCGTTACACCAACTGCTGGTTCCTAAATATTAAGAGTGAACATTGTAGGTTACAGGGGAACAATTTTATAATCTAACTTCAAAAATTTGATCTCTTTATAACATTTTAGCCTATATAAACCAACCACTGGTTTTAGAACTCAGTAAATGAATATATGTATTTAGATAGATGTACATTTATATTATATATACATAGAATTTATTAAGATACATAAATAGAATTAGATATATAAGGGAACTTCTAAAAACTTGAGAAAAAGCTGAATTTTGGTGCACCTTTTAAATCCATGCCTAGTTTCTTCATAATATGCATTTTCATTTAAGAATCCTCTGAACAAGACATTATTTCTAACATAAAATTAAATTTTCTTTTACTTAAATATATCATGATAAGTTTTTTGAGATTACACAATTTTGCAGAGAAAATTCCATCATAACATTGAACGTAGCCTGAGGGTTTTAGAATATACCTTTTTCTCCTTATTCTAATTTCATTATTCTTACATGACCTCATAAGAAAAAATGAATGGTCTTATTTCTTTTAAGTGATAAAATATTAAATTTCATGTTTTCTAGGATCTTATCAAATTTGGGTTTCTTTGGTTTCTTCTTTGGATACAAAGTGAAAAATGAAAGTTTTAGAAAAGATGTTTTCAATGTATCAATTTGGTATGCATCGGAAGCACTTCTTTGTCTGCAGACTGCTTGGCACTGCTCAGCAGTGATCCCCATTCGTCCTTAACAGGTAGCAGCATGCTGGCAAGGGGGAGAAGAGAAGTTTTATACTGAAAGCAGACTTAAACGAAACAATAAAATGCACCACATAATTTTTTTTATAAATCTGGACATCAAAAGGTACCGCTTCCTCCTCTTTTTTTTTGGCAATCCAGTAAGTGTTATTGAGGTAGAAGGAGAGAATGAAGTTTATTTTCATCTTTCTTTTCTCATCCTTAAACCTCCTCCTCACATCTTTCTGTGACATCATATGCTCTTTGGAATGGAGTCCACTGGCATGCATTGCACAGTCAGTCCAATCTGTGGCATAAATTCCACAGAAGAATATTTTTATTTTCAATTGCTTCTCGTAGAGCTGCCATATTTAAGCCTGGAGACTTATTTGACATATTTTTGAATTCAGGTTTTGAAGAGCTCTCCCCTGGTAAGCAATTATAAATGCAAAGTTGTTCTATTTTTTTTTTTTTTATCAATAAATGTTTCAGAGAAGCCACAAACCATTTGAGTCATCGGGAATCAAATTTGGTACGTTTACAAATATCACATTTAGTTTGTCTTCTCTAACATAAACATCAGTAAGAAAAACTCTTACATTTTCTTGGTGAAAAAAAATTACACTTTGGTACAATACTGAAGTTAATTAATATACTACTAATGACCCCTTCTCTGTGATTCTTGTGATTCTGTGTGCCAGAGGTCACCTGGAGCATTCAGAGAAGTGCTGCTTGAGACACAGAGATCTGAGTCAAGAAGGAGAAAGAGAAGCCATACCAGGGATGCACCTGCTAAGCCTCTCTTGTCCTCCATATTTACTGGGGCCAGGGAGGAAGTAAAGTTATTTTTGGAGAAAGTCACTTCTTAGAGGATTAGAAAGATAAGGTTAATTCCTGGAAAGGGTAGTTTCAGTATTGATAAAGAAGGTGACAGCTAAATGATGCCAGGGGCTGGACGGTACACCCTGGAATTTGGAGAATACATTCATCAGATCACTCACCCATCTAATGGCCTCCTGTCATTTTCAAGCAGAAGGCATGAGACTGGGCATTTTTGCCCTTTTCCCTGAGCAGGCATTCAAGCTAATTGACCTCCTGTCGTTTTCGATTGGAAAGGCAAGAGGTCAGGCATTTTTGCCGTTTTCCCTGCAGTCATTCATTCAGAGTTCGTAAACCCAAGGTGTTCTAGAAACATGGCATTTCTGCTATTCTCCAACACTTACCAAAGTTTAAAACCTCTTCTTTCTTTTAGGGACAAAAAAATAAATAAATTCTCTCTAACAAAGCAGTTACTATCATATTATGCTTAAATTCTTTCAATGCATCTCTGTAAAATATTTCTTTACGAAGTATAAAATATATAAAATCCTATCATATGGTGGATATAATTCCCTTTTTACTGTCTTTCAAATTTTCTCCAGTAAATTATGAATATTGTTTGTGATTATGAGAGAGTGGAGAGACGCACACTCTGATTTCATGACTGTCTCTAACTTAGTCCGTCTTGGTGATTTTTTATCCTTGCCACTACATGTGGATTTACCTTACTTGTTTTAAGATTCCATGGTATGACAGGCTCATAACTGGTTTAACCATTGCTCTAACATAAGACAGTGAAGTACTCTTGTACTACCCCACAATGTAGAAAGAATACTCCAATACATATCTTACTGATGAATTCTTACCGCTTAGTTTTCCATTTAAATGGTTTGATGCTTGCCACTGTACCCTTATGGGTTTAAATTCACTTGTAGATGTCAAATGTTCTATTCAAACTGATTTAACACTATCATTGTGCACATTCTATTATCTCAGTTTATTGCTTGCAGCAATTATTCAGTCCATCTGGAACTGCCTCCCTGATGTGACTTTCTACTTTTACAAAAATTGTGTGCATTTGTCAGGTTGTGGTTTTTCTTTTATCCACCGATGATTACTTCCTGTTCTTTAATACACAGCTCTTTGTGTCATGCATGGCTCAGTAAGGTGATGTATTTTATTTCAGTTTATGTGCTTAAATGCATGATCTTGCCTTCTAACTATAGATTCTTTAAGGGAATTGGACTATTTGAGTTTTTACCATATTTCAGTAGCTTCTACTCATGGGAGACACTCTACACTATAAAAACTTGAGAGGGTGTCAACTCCTTGATTTCCTTTTTAGTCAGAAATAATAATGCAAAATTTTTAAAAAGTGAAGCAAAGCACAAGCATTGACAAATCAGAATCGAAGTCACCTAAAGGGTTGAGGCATATTCCTGCAAACCTCCCCCGCCCCCATGCAGAATCAAGTAGTTCTCTCTTATTAAAACAAAACAAAGAAGACAGACACAGAGAGAGGAAAAGTGAGAAAGCATCCTTCCTATGGGGGATGGCCATGCTGTAATTCCTCCTCTCTTTCTCCTCATTTCAGGATTTGGGGGATGCAGGCACACCTGCCCAGTATGTTTTTCAAGCCACTAGGCCCGAGACTCCAACTGCTCTTGGTCATGTGGAAGCCTACCTTAATCACCACACCATTGTCTGTCCTAGGATATTTCTCTTTTAATTGTTTGATTGTGGGGGTACCCAAAGGTTCTAGAAAGGACATTGGTAGCTATGATCATTGAGAAGATTTATGAGGACTCATAACATGATTACATAATAGTAAAACTAAAATGGAGCTATTTCAATTTTTTTCCATAGAGCACCTGTGCTCACTAGAGAGAAAGAGAGAGAGAGAGAGAGAAATCACCCTCCAGAAAGGTGGCCATGCCTGAATCTCTTCTTCTCCATTCTCTTCTTGGAATTTTGGGCATCCATGCACATGTACCTGGAATGATTTTCAAGCCGCTGGGTCTGGGACTCGAACAAATCTAGTGCCTTAACCTCCTTACTACTTGCTAACCCCTATTTCAGCATTTTAAGAATAGATAACACAGGTGAGTAATGTGTTAATGTTAGCTCTATTTATTTTGTATGTAAAAATATCACCATCATCAATAAGAATATAAGTGATAGGGGCAGATGTCATAGAGAGATATTTGAATTTCTTATTTAAAGACAAGTAGGAATTTATTATTAAACAAGGAGAATGTATCATGGGTCATGTGCATTGCAAGTCAAAAACTCACAAGCAAAATAGTCTGAAATCCTTGAATAACAGTGTTAGCTTCAACAGCAATATTGGGGCAGTCAGAGTTTATGGGAAGAGATTATTATTATTATTGAGAGATTTTTGCTATAGGTGCATGTGCTCACTGGAGACAGAGAGACAGCATGTGAGAAATTGCCCCCGAGGGTTGATGGCCATGCCACAATCCCTTCTCCTCCATTCTCCTCTCTGGGTGTTGGGCATACACGCACATGCACCCAGCATGAGTTCTAAGTTGCTGCGTCTGGGACTCGAACTGCGGTTGATGACATGGGAGTTCAGTGACGTAACCATTATGCCATCTGATGGTCCTAGGAAGAGATTATTAACAGGTTTGCATGTCATAAAGAGTAATCTGGACTTTAATTATCATCGTTAAAATTCTAGTAGTTTTCTAAGGCAGAGAATGAATTGAGAAAATTTTTGTTTTTGAAAGGGACCAATAATCAGTGTCCATCCTGGAGCCTCATTGGATCAAGGAATATTATGTTTTTATTTGTAAGTGCTTGAATAAGAGGTGATGAGTGTCTGAACCAAGGCAATGAGGGAAATAAGGGAGACATGGGGAAAGAATGCAAGGGACTCAAAGATCTTTGGAAGGGAAGAACCACAGGGTCTCCAATGGCTGGACGTGGAGAAGGGGACAGAAGGAGCATGTGCTGGCAATTCCAGTGTTTGATGGGTAACAGTGATGATAACAGAGATAAGGAATATGCAAGGAGCAAATTTGAATCCAGTAGCGTTCAGTCGTCTTCAAAGAAAGAACAGAGTTGATATGATCTCACTACAGGAGAAAGTAGTTACTATAAATAAAAATAGGAAAAATGATGCTTAGGATAAATGGAGGTGTAGAAATCACTTTATCCACATGTTCTCATGTAGGTTTTTACAGTGTGGGCATCTGTTTTAATCTCATTTGACTTACAGACTCTTGGTATAAAAGAACATTGGGATTGTGATCACGACACTAAAGGTATGCTTACTTTATTTTATTTGATGTCTCAACCATTTACTTGAGTGATAATAGCTATTCCTGCCCATTTTTGTAATTAGAGTTCAATTGCACAAACAATTGGCTGCTCACTGCCTGAGCTTCAAATAATATGAGTGCAAAGTATTTTCATTCTAGCAATTAAATCTGAGAGATAAATAAAGCATTACTAGGTCTGATTGGCAAACTAAAAAATTCTTGAATAAAGCTTACTCTAAATCTAGTGATTAAATAGCAGTCCTTAAAATATTGTCTATATCCCAACCCCTGGAACATGTAAGTGGGAAAGGATCTTTGTGGCTATAATTAAGTTAAGGATTTTGAAGTGAAAATATAGAGAAATCCTAGGTTATCCAGATGTGTCCAAATCCAACAAGGGTCCTTCCAAGAGTCACACTGAAGAGGTGGAGGCAGTGTGAGCATGGAGGTAGACATTAGAGTAGTGTGGCCAGAAGCCATGGAGTGTGAAGAGCCACTGAAGATGCAAGGAAAGAGGTCTCCCTTTTATCCTCGCAGGGTGTGCAGCCTGTCAACAATGGAATTTCAAACTTCTGGCCTCTATAAGAGAATAAATTTCTTTTTAAAAAAATATTATTTATTGGGGTAAGCAGGTTGTATAGTGGTTAAGGCGCTGGACTCCCATGTGCCTGACCACAATTTGAGTCCCAGACCTGGCATGTTGAAAATCATGCCAGGTGTGTGTATTTGTGTGTGTGTGTGTGTGTGTGTGTGTGTGTGTGTGTGTGTGTGAGTGCCCAAAATCCCAGGAGGAGAATAGAGGAAAAGGGATTGTGGCATGGTCATTTCCTCCCAGGGGCTGATGTCTTATTTTCCCTCTCAGTTCTCTGTCTCTCACTGGCGAGCACACGTGTCCTATGTAAAAAACTTTTAAAAATCTTATTTATTTTATAGAAGGGGAGAGAGAGGCACTCTCAATAGAATTTCTATGTCATGATCCACCCCTAGTCTCAGCTGGCCTGGAGCATGGGCACACTTACCACTAGGCATGTTCAGGAAGGATGCAGGGCATGAACCCAGGACCTTTCTTATTTGAATGTGGTTGTATTTTCACTGCACCACCACCTGGTCCCAAATTTCTGTTGCTTTAAGTGCCTGCGTTTGTAGTAATTTCTTATAGCAGTCACTAGAATACAAATTTACTAAGGTCTGTGAGTAAAGGTCTAAATATATAGGGGTAAGAGTTAAATAATTATCCTCTTGGCAGTAGGAAATAAAAAGAGGATTTGGACAAATTGGAATCTATTTGCATGTTATTTAAAGACCTTATATCACAAATCTGTAATTGTCTTATCTCACTTTGCTTAGGTATGCTCTGGATGAATACTTCTATTTCTTGGGGTTTTCCCCTTCATACCCTAAAAACACAGTACTTTTAATGCTGAGAAATGAGGCTAAGGGGTGATGAGGGGTTTTCAAGAACAGAAGTTTTCTAAAAATAAACAGAAGTTTATGCTTAAATATTTATCAAAAGTTGGTGTGAAAATGCACAGGAACAATCAGAATATAAAAATAGGTCTAAAATTCAAAGCAAATAAAAATATATTTTACATGTGGTTTCCTTTTTTTTTTTTTTTTTTTTTTTTTTGCGAAATCATCTTTGCCAGGACCATTGCATAAAGAAAAGAGCTTAATGAGTTACACATGCTATCCCTGGACTTAAGTTCAAGATTCAGATCTTTTTGTGAGTTTTTTTTTTTAATGCCTTTCCTAGAGTATTGTATGATACTTAACTGACTATACTCATTTCTGGGGCTATTGTAACATATTACCACAAGCTGGATGACTTAAAATGACAGCAACTTATTCTTTCAAAGATGTGGAGGCTAGAAATCTGAAATCACATTGGCCGGGTTGATTATTTCTGGGAGCACTGAAGGAGAAAATATCCCATGCCTCCCTCCTAGTTTAGCTATTGGTAGTTGCCAGAAATTTATGGTGATCCTTGGCTTATTGATACATCATTTCATCACTACCTTTATTGTCAGATGGCCTTTTCTCAGTTGTGTGTCCAGATTTCCCTCATTTTGCCAAGACACCAGTCATTGAATTAGGGACCACCTTTGTCTTCAACTTGATTATATCTTCAATGACCCTATTGACACATGTGGTAATCAAGGTTCTCCAGAAAACAGAACCAACAGGCTAACAGGCTTTGTGTATGTGTAACTGTGTTTTATATATATATATAAACTTAAATATATATATACACACACACATATATATACTTAGAGACTTGATTCCAGAATCTCCAGGTGAGCTGGCAGGCTGGAGACGTAGGGAAGAGTGGACGCTACAATTCGAGTTTATAGGTATCCCATGGCAGAACCTCTCCTACTTGGGGGAAGTCAGAACTCTTGTTTATGCAGGTCTTCAGCTTATTGAAAGAGATCCACCCACATCATGGAGGGCATTGGGATTCACCCAAAGTTCACCAAATGATGTGTTAATCTCATCCAAAATGCCTCACACAAATATCCACAATGATGTTTGACTACATGTGTGGGCACCATGACCCAGTCAATTTGACACACAAAATTAACCACTACACCAAATAAGGTCACATTCATAGCCACTATATGTTTACTTTGCCTGTTGAAAGGATAAAATATCCATATTATTGGAGGTGATGATTTGCTTACTACTATATGATGATTGTCATTTACTAAATATTTAAGATATAAATTTGATGAAGCATACTTGTACCTGGTTTTCTAGATAGCAAAAAATGTACAATATAATATGTAATTTATCTTAAAGGGTAGGGTTAGAGTAATTATTTTATTTTTCTGAGTGTCAATTTGCACAAGAATCATCCAATCCCAGATGTAGCACAGTAGGTTGGGTACAAATTGCTTAAAAAGGTAAGGTGTTAATTTTGAAAATTTTGACCTTTCCCAAATATCCTTTGTACTGCTGTATTTTTTAATCAGTTTTTTCCTGATAGAATTATGGGTTCCTAAACAAAATATAAAATTGAATGTACAGCATTTTTTATGAATATTTTTGAAAATGTATATACTTTTCCTTCTTTCCCCCAAATGTTAGCACAGGAAATACTTCCAGACATGCAGTGGAAGCATATACACTGACCATGTTTACTAGAAGCCATGAACTTGTGTAGTTTATAGTTTACTAGCTAATAGGACCATTAAGAAGCATTCTTTCCTTATTGATTTAATAAAATAAATAATCAATCTAAGCAAAACACGTTACTGGATTAAAAAAAATTATTACTTGTGTTCCAATTACCATTGCCACATGACGAATTACTCTAAAACTGAGCATCTTAATTATGCTCACAGATTCATGGTTTTGAACAGGATACAGCATAAAAGACATATTTGCTCCACCGTGTCTTAACCAGGAAGATGCATGGTCCAGGGTTGACTTTATGATCAAGGGTAGAATCATCTGAAGACTTGTTCACTCAGATCATCTCGCAGGCTGGGATGACTGAACGTGAAGCACTCCTGGCTGGAGCACATCAAAGTACCCTAGCCTCATGACTTGGTATCCACACAACCTGGACTTCTTAAAGCACGTGACTTTCAAGCAATGCAAAATCTGTATGAGCCAGCCTTGGGAAGATATAATATCATGCCTACCCTATCGTGTTGGACAAACATTCACAAATCTTCCCCGATTCATAGCCAGGGTATCAGTAGCACTTGTTAGGGAAATTACAATGTTATATTACAGAAGGACATGTGGGAAGGGACATAATGTCATTGTCTGGGAAAATACGACCAAGTGCAACAAGTAGAGTATTTAGCATAGTATCTAGCATGTAAGAGGAACTTAATAACGTTAACTATCATCAATTTAAAATATAATGGTAGTTTTAAAATGTACTAAAATGGGTACAACCCAACCTGGACTTTTTCATTGCTTATGGCAATTGTAACAAACCTTTTCAAATTAAAAAAGAAATGAACAACAACAACAACAACAAACAAACCCTCAGATTCCAGAATAGAATTACACACAATGGACTTATCTTTCCAACTAGTGATACATGTAATATATATTGAAGTGCAATAATTAGACTTAAGTATTACTTATATTAAATTTTTGATTTCAAGATAGTTTTAAAAATTCATGAATGCTACAATATTTGGAGTAGTTTCAGTTTCACTTTTTCTTTTTTTAATTGTCATTATTATTTTTGTAGTTTTGCTAACGGACATATATGCTCACTAAAGAAATACAGAGAAAGA
The DNA here is from genome assembly GCF_000334495.1 of Tupaia belangeri chinensis. Classification (NCBI taxonomy): domain Eukaryota; kingdom Metazoa; phylum Chordata; class Mammalia; order Scandentia; family Tupaiidae; genus Tupaia; species Tupaia belangeri. Next base: position 471,208 of record NW_006159953.1, read on the forward strand.
GGGAAAGTAAGAGATGAATAAGGCAAAATAATTTATAAAAATATTTCATCATGTACATGATGTTATATAGTACTGAGAGCATACATGTAACACATATGTATAAAACCTATCACGCATGTTAGTCTTACCTCGTTGTCACTATAGAAAAAAGAGAACATAGCCTGTAAAGGGAAATTTTGAGCTTAAACTGGTCTGTAATTGTTAAGCTATTTTAACTAAAATATGCCAAAAATAAGTAATTTTTATTTTTTCTGCAAGCACATTGCTACTTACCATATTATCTATTAGACTTTTTTTATTAAACATTAATATAAAGTATATATATACAAATATTGCTTCCGGTGGAAAATTATTCAACAAGCTTTGATAATATCCTAAAAATCTGGCATCATTGGGATAATTACAGTTAGAAAGAACTTTCATTTGACATATGTTTGATTTCAATCCTTTGTTTTAAGGGCAATGATTTTCATATTAGTATTTTATGAATATTTTATTTGGAAACTGGAAAAGAAAAACTTAGCCTGGATTTGTTTCCTCAATTTGCTGTTTATGAAAGAATCTCCGAGAGTGGGACCAGCAGTTAGTGTAATGGCTATGTAGCTGGACTCCCATGTAGTCAACTGCGGTTCGCGTCCCAGACCCGGTGACTTAAAACTCATGCTGGGCGCATGTACATGTGTGTCCAAGATCCCAAGAGGAGAATGGAGGAGAAGGGATTGCGGTGTGGCCATCCGCCCTGGGGGGTGATTTCTCACTTTCTGTCTCTCTGTCTTTGTCTGTCTGGCGAGCGCACACGCCCTATTGCAAAAACCTCTCAAAAAAAAAAAAAAAAGAAAGAAAGAAAGAAAGAAAGAAAGAAAGGAAGAAAGAATCTCCAAGAGTGTGGAAGTACCATATTTCACAATTCTAACAGCCAGAGGAAACCTATCTAAAATAAGTTTATCCCAGGATTGCCATAATCAACATAGATAAGAAATAGGTGTCAGGAAAATCTAGAAAGATTATGTGGAAACTAAGCAGTAGATACCAAATAGTATATTGCAATTTTTTTAGTTAGTAGAATTGAGAATATTATTCACTTTCTCTTCCATATGAAAGGTACACAAATATGGAAGTTTTTCTTTATCTTTTTTTAAAGAGGTTTCACTGTAGGGCATGTGCACTCACTGGAGACACAGAGACAGAGACAGAAAAAGTGAGAAAACATCTTGTAGGGGGGATGGCTATGCCACAATCTCTTCTTCTCCATTCTCCCCTCAGGATTTTGGGTACATACGCACACATGTCTGGTGTGAGTTTCAAATTGCTGGGTCCAGGACTTGAACCACAGACAACTATGTGGGGTTCATATGAAAATTTTCAAGTAAGCAACTTCTCCTTTGATATTCATTTGATAAGGTAGGGCATGTCTGTGGTTATTTGAGTTGGGAGAGGAGGGACTGAAAACAAGAATAAGACCACTCCAATAAAGCACTGCACAGGGGTTTATTCCAGGGTAAACTCTCATACGGAACAGGCCAGGTGGATGGTGACCTCGAGGCTTCAGCCCCACGCCCATGCTGCTACACCTTGTGCTCTGACTTTCGCTGTACCCAAAGTCCTCTACCCAAAGCAACCAGGAGCTTTTAAAGGGAATTCTAGGGGAGTAGACTTGGAATAGGAACATATTTGCCCCAATCTACCTTAGCAATGGCCAGCTGGGAGAGAAAACAACTTGTACTGCATGGATGAGAGGAATGGAGGCAAACAAGAGGCCATCAGTCCTTCTTCTTTTTTTTTTTTTAGTTAATGTTTTCCTTCCTTCCTTCCTTCCTTCCTTCCTTCCTTCCTTCCTTCCTTCCTTATTTCCTTTCTTCTTTCTTTCTTTCTTTTTTTTCTTTCTTTATGGTGTCATCAATCTTTAAGAAATAGGGCTAGAGGGACCTGCAGGTGGTATAATGGTTACATTGCTAGACTCCCACAAAGTTGACTGTGGTTCAAGTCCCAGGCTTAAAACTCACACTGGGCATGTGTGCGTGCACGCCCAAAATCCTGAGAAGAGAATGGAGGAGAAGGGATTGCGGCATGGCCATCCTCCTTGGGGGGTGATTTCTTGCTTTCTGTCTCTCTGTCTCTCTGGCTAGCACACATGCCCTATAGCAAATATCTCTCTCTAGAAAAAAAAAAAGAATTGGGCTAGAGAGCCCTACTCCTGTAGTGGTCATCTCATTATGCTGTGTCTCAGGCTTTATCCACACAAGCAGAACTTCTCAAAGAATGCCCCCTAGACTGTTAGCAAGTTGATAAACTGCTTATTATTTCATGAAATAGGAATTATACCAGAATGTAAGTCAGCCATGAAACTGAATACATTGTTTATTACAGAAGATTTTTATTTTTGTAGTAAACTGTCTGAATGAAGGGAAGCCATGTGCTGATTTCTGTTCTGATACTGTAGAGCAACTCTTAAAACAGCAGGAAAAGGAGGCAGAATGAGGCAAAGAAGAAATTTTTATATTTTGTTTAGGAAGAACGTGCCCCGAGCAGTGAAGGTAAGGGTGAAAGGGAAATGAGACAAAGAAAGGAGAGCAATGACATGCTACGACACGTTTTTAAAAAACTTACTATTTCTTATTCAAATTTGCTGTCTATATAGCACACAGTGTGGTTCTTCAAAATACACATGCAGTATGTGACAATCAAATTGAGGGTATTACCGTATACGCCCTTTTCGTGGAGAACTTTACATTCTCATAACTGTTAAGTGTTTCTTCCCTGAGACCCTCTCACCCACTCTATGATCCACTCCTCTCCCATAAAGTCTTGTATCTTGTTCTCCCCACTTCTCTTATGTTTATTGTTTTAAATGTATTTTTTACATTTCTTCACTGTGTATAATTACAGCATACTAAATGAATTTCCCCCATCATAAATACACTGCATATTGGTCCAGCCAAAGCCAAAAGTCTCACCGTATGGAAGTTCCTCAAAAACTTACAAATAGAACTACCATATGACCAGGAATTCCACTGCTTAGTGTCACTTAGTCCCACTCCATTGTTACAGTAATGCTGTTCACAAGCAGCCCCAAAGACATCCAGCAGGTCCCTCAGCAGGCAGGTCTTACATGGCTCACAGACCTTTTCTAGAGTGACAAGGAGGTCCTGCTTGTTGATAGGCCTGAGTGGAACAAGAATGGAGGAATTTATTGGCCTGAGTTGTTCTCCTCTTGCGCTGTCAGAGTTTATCCACAGGGACTTATCCAATTAGCTTAGTTTACTCTGGTGATGGATGTGCAGGAAGCTCCCACAAACCTTGTGTCCATACTAGCATGTGTCCAAACACACTATATGTGTGTTTGTCTGAATATGTGTGTGTACATGTATGCATATAGGTATGCATTTGAGCACATGTAAGTAACTTTGATCTCCGGAAAATCAGAATTCAAATATTATAACCTTTGAAGTACCACAACAAAGTTCATTTTGACTGTAGTTGACATTTCTGTATGTTATATAGCATAATGAAAATTCATTTTATAAATATTTATTGAAGTGAACTTTGCACATGTACTATGAAAGACTGTACTTAGGAAAAATGGACTCTAAAACCATTACTAAGATTAGAATTCTACAATACCAACGGATGACAAAATTTTGAGTGAAGTGTATGATGTAATGAGCAAAAATTTTTCTTGAGTATGGTGACGGGTACTGTTGGTGTCCAGGTCTACCTCAGAGCAGTAGAATAACCCATCTGCTAGCTCGTGTGTTGGCTACTGAGGCCTTGCCGCTGCTGCTTTCTCTGGGGAGTTGTTCCTGCTTTGGCTCCCCTGCCCGGAAGGTTGCACATTCTTCCACAGAACCAGTGACTGATATGAGGATATGGAAGGCAGGCCACTGACCTTATGGTGGGGTCTACTCTGTGCCACAACTCATGCTCCAGAGGCCTCATTGGGTCAGGCTGAAGCCAGACCCAGCAGAACACTCATCGTTCATTCATTCTTTCCCCTGCTGTAGCTGCTTCCTCCTTCTCACCCTTTCTCCTGACCAAACTGCCACCATAAATCATATGTGCCCAAATTCTTGTTTTATATTCTGCTTCTAGGCAAATTAACTTAAGATAGGTACTTGGAAGAATTGATTGATGGAGATTTTGAAAGAGGAATAACTAGAAATGCTTTATTGACTGGCTACCAAGGAGAAAATTGATTTATGGTTGACTCTATAGTATAAGGTTTTAGTAGCAAGACAGTGTTTATGAGACTTTTGTGGATAGAGACATTAGGAGAAGTACACGACACTTTTAGGTATATCTCATTAGAGGTAAAAAAAGAAGTATCAAATGGAAATGATTGTACAGAATGCATTTAGTCTAGAACAACAGTTTAATTAGGATCAGGAGTCAGCAGTGAGGATGTGATTGTTCAAGAGGTAAGGACGCAGAAGAATCCTAAGGGGGAAAAAATCTTAAAGGCAGAACAGAGAACAAATGAATGTACCTTCAGAAACATCAGAGTGTGTTCACTGAAGGAATTCTTGTGAAAACTCTATCTGTTCTCCAGATTTGGAGCTTTATTTGGACTTTTGAATAGAAAGTCCATGCATTTCTATAAAGTCTACTTTCTATTTGTAAAATAAGATTGAGTTTCCCTTTTAAATCCATATAACACTATGGGGTTGGGCCCTGTAGTGCTTATGGACCCTTGAAAACATCTGACACCTAAATTTTAAGTTTTAAAACCGTTATTATGAGTTGTTGAATTTCTCCTTTTGTTTCTCAAATATAGTAGTATTGCTTTTGAGGCTTCATTAAAACCAGATGGAAGACTAAGTAGGCAAGAGCTAAGTCTTCCAGGCCTAATCAACACACTTTTTTCAGGAGTGCTCACAGCATGGCTCACCTCCACAAACATCATAGCTTTACCTCAAAATATCCACCCCACACAAAATGTTTTGCTCTTTCCTCAAGGTTTGCCATAATGAAAAAAAAAATCTATTTTTTCTAAAAACTTAGGTCTATATTTTATGTTTCTTTGAAAAACTTGCTTCCATATGTGTTATTTCTTTAGCTTCTTAAAATCTTTCTTCTTTTTTTAATGTATAATTTGCATCTCTCTCTTTTTTTTTTTTTTTCCCCTGTAGGACAGTTCTCACATCATTAAAGACAGAGCTCCTTCCGTGGATTTTGGTGGTGGGTTCGGGGCCAGCACCCACAGGTCTAAATCCAAGCGAGGGCACTGGGTTCTTACGAGCTTCACGAGACTGGTTCCAGGCTACCTTGCTATGAACGGCACAACTCACACAGTGATGTAGCTTCACATACAGCTTGGGGAGCACAGGCATCGAAGACACCTGCTTCGGAGATGTCCCTGATGGCTGCAGCCTCTACTATGTTTTGAATGACAAACTTCTCAATAGCCTTGTCCTGGGGCACACATGAGGCACAGTTTGTGCAGCAAATGGGCTACACACGGCTTGGCCCTATTTGGCACGGCTGTACCTTCCATTCACATGTTAGTACCTTGGACATGGATAATATGCTCACTAAATACAGCATGATCAAATAAACAAAAGCAGTAAGGGCAAATGTAAAACCAGGGTCTAATAATTATATATCTCAAAGAAAATGTTTGTTGAATCTGATAAATTATTAAATTTAATAAATATTTGCCAGTCACTGGGCTATCCAGTGGCATACAACAGTGAATATAACAGTTGTAATGAAATACCCGTCTTTACAGAAACTTCTCATTAGATTTTATAATAAATGCGTGAGAGCCAATGAGTTGATGCTATAACTAAGAGTCAAGAAAGAAAAATCCAAATAAGAGGAAACTCAAATATAGAATCTTGATATTTTCCTTTCGTTTTGTTGATTCTTATTAAATAGTCATACAAAGAAAGTTTCCTAAGGGAATAGAGTCATTAGGTAAATATTCCTATTTCTGTCTAGGAGTGAAAGGGTATTACAGTTGTTCTGAGAAATAAGAGAACAGAGCCACAGTTAGATTGAGGAATAGGAATATACAATAAACTCTTGGAGCTAGGGCAAAAAGAAACTGTGATATAATGCTGTATATAGTTTCTGGTCTCCCCAAATCATTGTTTCAGTTTACATGAACTAGTAAAATGACAAGAAAAAATTGTAAGTCCAGAAAAATAGGTACACTGGAACCGTAATATATATGCCATCATAAATTTGACCTACTCTCACAGAAATAGACTTGGAAGGAGAAAATGCTCTATATAATTGCTGTCTTGGCTATTGGCCACTTTCCCCTGCCTCACTGGGAAAAA
>NW_006159953.1:477521-486104 GCF_000334495.1 Tupaia belangeri chinensis
TCCCTCAGAGAGGTGTTTTATCTCTTATTCTGCTTCTCTGCTTTCTTCAACAAAGAGTATTTTCAGTTCAAGGTGCATGAGTAAATGGCTGAATAGACATGCAAAAATAAGCTAACAGTGGGACCAGCAGATGGTGTAATGGCTATGTCGCTGGACTCCCAAGTAGTTGACCATGGTTCGAGACCCGGACCCAGTGGCTTAAATTCATGCCACGTGTGTGTGCGGGCATGCCCAAGATCATGAGAGGAGAATGGAAGAGAAGGGATTGCTGTGTGGCCATCCCCTGGGAGGTGATTTCTCGCTTTCTGTCTCTGTATCTCTCTCTGTCTTTCTGTAGAGTGCACGTGCCCTATAGCAAAAAAACTCTCCAAAAAAGAAAAAGAAAAAAAGCTAACATTATCAGCAAATGTTAATATATGAGTTTAATATATGAGTTGTCAATTAATTGTAATAGTAGAAAATATGAGAAAACACTCACTTGGGCTGTGATATATCTTATATTCTGTACTGCTTTTCCTCAGATTCAGAAAGTTACCTGTTCATGCCTAAAAGAAGGAGTTCAATAATTAGTTTGAACAACATCTATTATATTCTTTTTTAGATTAAAAGTAATTGCTTAGCACAGTTTGAAATTAAAGAGCATGTACATTAATACATACATACATTTTAGTTTTATAATACACATGCATTAGGATGTATTATTTATAGTGCCAATTAGTATTGATTTTCAAATGTGCTCTCTGAAGAAAAAATTGTTACCATTTACTGATATATTGTTATCTCAAATTTATTCAGAAAAATGAAAAAATATTTCACTAAAATACAAAGATCAAATTATTCTACAACAAATTTTATGTTAATTATGAGTTTATGGAAGGTTTTAAAAGCCATATTCTTTTAGGTCAATATATGTAATATAGCAAAAATTAGTCAGGAATAAATATTGAGAGAGTTTTTTTTAAAGGCAAATACAGCAAATTAAATAGAATGGAAATCAAAGATTTTCTACATCATAGAAATTACTTTACAATTTTTAATCTGATAATTACTTAGTTCTGTAAAACAAAACAAAATAAAATCAAAACACCAAAGTATCATGTAGGAAATCAAATAGGAATAATAGAAATTTCTCTGGACTAGATACAAAAAACCAAATTTCTGTTTTTAGTTTTAACTGTGTGTCTCTAGGTAATACATAATGCTTCTTAATTTATAAGGTATTTATAAAATGAGGGATCTGGACTTGTTAAGTTTAACAGACATATTTTCTAGGCAAAACATTTCTACATATTCAGCTCTGAAATTTAATAAATGAGCCATGTTGACAAGTTTTAAAAAAATTTTCTCCAAATTTTCTCTGATTTTCTTTTTTTATGACTTGATAAAGCAAAACAAAATATACTCCATAAATAAGCCAATAACAACACAAGGAAAATTAAAACAAAATGGCAATATAAACTGACATGTGACAAACAGCACTGGACAGTGCTAAGATAGACTGAGGTTGTCTACATGTAATTAATCACTACAATTGAAAAGACAGTTCAAGTCAATACAACAAGCATTTGATGAGATTTTCTATATATAATAAGAGTAGAAGGTCAGTAGAATAAAAAGGTGTAGACTAGAGTACAAGGGGTCTTCAAAGTTCATGGAAAACACATATTATGACACTCTCTATTCATGGATTAAAATTATTTTAAACTCATACTTAAACTCAATTTTTCCATACGCTTTCTGAAATTCCCTCATATAGTCTCTACCCTTAAGAAGATCATGGAATTAGCTTTTAACTCGTTCTAGAAAAAGACACACATGAGTTATTCTTTTTTTTTTGGAGAGGTTTTTGCTATAGGGCACATGCTCTTACTGGAAAGAGAGAGAGAGACAGAAAGTGAGAAATCACTCCCTGGGGGAATGGCCATACTGCAATCCCATCTCCTCCATTCTCCTCTTGGGATCTTGGGCATGCATGCACAGGCACCCAGAGTGAGTTTAAGCAACTGGATCTGGGACTTGAACTGCTGTCCAACTACGTCAGAGGTCAGTGACGTAACCATTATGGCATCTGTTGGTCCCCAGTTTTTTTGCATTTACTGTAGTTTTATTTCTAAATGGTGGTTCCTATGCACTTACTACTTAAAGATTAAATTTTGCAAGTCAGTATTGTCAAAGATCAAGAAGGTCTTTCTCTTAGTGTGAAGCATGTATGCATATTACAACACATAGTTTTTTAATATATGGATAGGTTGTGGAGTACTCTCATTCATAATGTCATTTCACTTGAATGAGAAATGGCATCCCAATAAGATACTCTGTATCTCACAATGTGTTTGACTTCTGGTAAATGGAATGAAGTTACTAAATTTGATGAGTAGATTCAATACTTGATTTTGCCTTAATGACACAATTTTGTTAGTTTTAACTTGTAAGAAAGCAAGAATTTAAATTTGTTGGTCCAACTAATATTTTTATTAACTTGTGCTTTAATACATTAAAATGCTTTCTTAAGTGTGAAATCAAACCACTGAATTATCAAGTCATGCAAAGAGACAACACTCATAATAAAAAACTGAAGTTTAATCAGAGTTGAAGTCAGGAATGACAAGCATGTCAGTCAGTTCAACCCTGGGACTATGTGAGACAGGAGGAATGGAAGTTGAGGCTGGTGACAGTGGAAGTTTATTTCATTCTAATTTCCAACTTGGTTGGTTGGAAATGTGCCTTGTTTGACTATGGAGGAAAGCAAATAAAAATCACGAACCAGGAGCTAGTTCCAGAATGCATCTTTTGACCCCACTTCCTCATTCTTTTTTGAGACTAGACTGTCTGTGCCAGAAACCAAAATTAAGAGCTTTTTCTGCAGTTGCTGTTGGTGAGGTCAAGACCAACTATGTTCTGGCATTTGAAAGAATTGCATGCTTCAAGAGAAATGTTTCATCATGTACATTTATACTTTCTGTTACAAATGGAAACTCATCACTGACCATAGAATCAACATAAATTGTGTGCTTGTTTAGAAAATGTGGTTTATTAAAGGACTAAAGAAATGACTTGACTAACTACACATGGCTGAAAGCTGTTTTTATTGTCCCGGGTGAGATGACCTATACTTAGGACTTCCCTAATTAGATGGTGAAGTTCAATCTGAGCAGAAAGATGTAAATGAGTCATTGAAGAATATTTAGGACAGAATTTATAAGTTAACTAAGGTCATAGCACGTGTGGTGTAACTTTTTGGGGGGTGGGGGTAGATGAAATACCTAAAAATCTTAAACTAAAGAATTTTGTATTAAAACTTAGTAAATAATAACTGGTTTTGCAATTAGGACAGCTGAATTTTAATGTAATAAAAAAGGCCAAATTTTACTAATCATGGTTTTTACATGCTCCTAGAATGTCATATAATGAATCAGTGGTCTAATGTAATATATGAGAGTATGGAACTATTTTTCTCTAGGAGAAATCTATGTCCCAGTAAAAGAGATTTATTATGCTCATTTTAAGTTAGCATAATAGGCAAGTTACCAAGCATATGACTGATAAGACAAGAAACTGTGGTTATTCTAGCTCCAGTTTCAAAAGCGTCAAAGCATACCAAATATCTAGGTATGTAGGATTAATGTCTTTTACCTTAAATTCTATTGCAACATTTAATTAGAAAGTGTTATCTAAAAGGCAACTATCAAAGCTTTGGCTGGTACTTTCTAAAGTGAACATATGTAATGTATGAAAAATGGGATAATGAGGGACAAAGACAAGTGAACTCCTAAGTAGGTAGAGGGAATTCTAGAAATATCTAAACTCAAAAGAAAAATAAGCCCAGAATTTCCAAGACCATAATTATCTAACTCAGGAAGAAATGGAGTCATAAAATGTACATTTTCCAATGAAACTAAATACAAGGAAGTTATTCAGGGAAAAGCTATTGGACTGTTTTGCTTTTCCGTTCTCAAGGATTTCCTATTTCTCGGTATTACTGCAAGGCCATGTTGGTTAAGGCTCAAGTATTTCTGTTCAGGAATCTCTTCACTTCAATAGGGACTGGGAGAGTGTCCAGCAATAATACATTCTCCTGGCATTTAGGGAGAAAGTTTGTGTATTTTCAAATTTATCACTCCCATTCTAATTTATATTACTTAACACCAAATGAGGAAACAACCAATTGAACGAATGTAAAAGTGAATTGAATATTGATACCTTGGGCTTCTCTTTTTCTTAGGAAGTCCCTCTTCTTAGCCAAGTTCTTGCTAGTGACACTCCCAGCTGTTTTGATGTAGCGATTCTGGTTAAGCTCTTATCTACAAATCCCAATAAACCTATGCAGATCTGTTTTTATATTTATAACTCGTCAGTGCATTTCCATAGGGGGCTAAAGTAATAATGCTTCAAGAATATTTCCTGCTTTAAGATGTGATGCTTCTGAAAACTATTGATTCCTTAATGTAGTGTACATGTTTGTAATTTTCCCCATTCCAATGAACAATGATATAGATCTCAATAATTGTAATAGTAGTATGTAGATTAAATCATATCAATGAAAAAGTAATCCAGTATCAAAGAGAAAATAAGTTTTTCATCAGTTCTTTTGAGCAACTGATCTATGCCAGGCAGTCTTATAAGCACTAGGGACAAGTGGTAAACAAAACAGACCTCAAAAAAGTCACGTTCAACATACGTGTATACAATAGATGTCACACGTGGGGCACATCCTTCACTCTCCGAGGCCCGTTACAGATTTTTCTCTTCACGATATACACACGCTGCACTGGGGACCTTTCTTCCTCACTCTCAGGGGATACTGAGTTCTCCTACTCATTGCACCTATTGTATTAGCCTGAGATTGTTAGTGTTTTTCACACTGGACTGTTGGATTTGTGAGAAAGCATAATTTTTTATTTATTTCTATGTTCCCACTGTTTAATACAGTACCTGGAACAGAGTAGAAGGTCCTATATAATTTTTAAACTTAATTGACAATCTCACTGTTTTAAACTGCTTATTGTTCAATTAAATGAACTTCTGACAAAAACTAAAATCCTAATGCTCCTTTCTCCAATAAGCTTTCCTATCCCCATCCATTGTTGCTAGCCCAGTCTAATATTTGTTTTTTTATTTTTTGCCATAGGGTGCATATACTTGCTGGACAGAGACAGAGTGAGACAGTGAAAAGGAAAGTGAGAAATCAGCCCCCGGGGGGATGGCCAAGCTGCAATCCCTTCTCCTCCCTTCTCTTCCTGGGATTTTGGGCTCACATGTACACATGCCCAGAGTGATTTTCAAGCTGCCAGCTCTGGGACTAAGACTACGGTCAGCCATATTCATTCTTTTCACTTGAGGATAATTTTTGTAGTACTATTAATATGAGATTTTATTTTTGTGATTTCTCAGAGAATATAAGTCATATTGATATGTGTCATTACTGACAAATACACATTTTATTAACTATTAGTCATAGCTACTCTTAATGTAAGCTAGATATTTCTCTGAATACAGTTCAGATCAACCTTATTATATTTGTAAAATAAAACATGGAAAATCAAGTAAGTCAATAATTAAGATTAACAGCTGATTGAAATATATCAATGAACAATTTAAACTGTGCTAAATAACATTTGAATAAAGTAAAATTGAAATTACTTTTGTAATATTTACCTGTAATGTTTAAATAACCAGTGCAAGTTATGCTGTTTTCTTCCTAGGGCTCACATTTTCATATGAGAAGAACCTCCAGTGCTCTGATAATTTTACCTTAAGCAGAAAAGATAAAAACATAAATTAGTTAAAGGCCCTGACCTTACAGAACAAACAGGAACAATCTGCCAGACAGTAAGCCTGGGGAAAATAAAACTCATTCGAACTTCCTTTTAAGGAGCCCCTGCTAACCTCAAATCCAACCACATAAAGAATTATATTCTGACCATGACTCAGGGATCAAGAAATAAAAGCATAAACTAATTTTAGGTATTGTCGGCTGTATCCACATTAAGTCAAAATTCGACATTGTTTTTTTGGTTGATCTTTTTTCCCTTTTTTGGCTTTTTTTTTTCTTCTTCTATTGACACCCACCTCTTTTCAAGGGCCTCTGTTCTTAATTTATCTTGATACCTTTAATGTTTTTTACTTCTAACTCTCTTATGGCCTCATTTTAAGGACATTAGAGACAAAGGCCCATCAGAAGCAGACTTCCTCAAGGCTGAGAGTGTGTGAAGTCACATTCTGTGAGAATAATGTGAATGAACGGTCCCAAGAAAAGAGGATTTGAACACCACCTGCAAATAATCTAGGTTACACATAGAGGGAAGTCAGTGCTCAAGCTGAAGCAGAGCCGCAGTAAACAGCTGCTAGGAAGACGCAGGTCTGTTGGACTTTCATACTTGATACCTTTGAAACACCTCATCAGTTTTCCAGATTTTGTTTTTGTCTATTTGAGTCAGAGTATTATGCTGAAGAGACTACCATTTTCGCTTAGAGTAGTTGTCCAGGTCTTTGCAAAGAGAGTTTGGGCAAGTTAGTCTTTAAAGAGCATCATTTTCTCCATCTAAATGATGATATAATAATAGCAGTTGTATTATAAGATTTTTTTTATGTATGTTTTTGCCATAGGGCATGTGCAGTTGCCAGAGAGAGACAAAGGGAGACAGTGAGAAGGAAAGTGAGAAATCACCCCCCGGGTTGGGGGAAGCTGGCCATGCTTCACCTCAAACCCTTTTTTTCATCCTTCTCTGGGAATTTTGGCATGTGACACATGTGGCCTGAGTGATTTTCAAGCCACCAGATCCAACTCCTGAACCTCAGTTGGCCATGTGGGAGTTCAGCGCCTTAACAACTTTGCTACCTGATGGCTTCATTATAAGATCATTTCAAGGAGTAAACAAGGACATTTATGTATGCTTCATTGAACAGAACCTGTTATATGGTGCCTACTTCATACAAATTTTATTTACGATTATATGACTATATAGTTTCTAAGGAAAAATCCTTTTATTATGGGTCTAAGATCAAACCAAACCCGATGACAAAGATTCCTTAAAACACCATATTATACAATCCCTATTCAGCTAAGCCTTCAAATTTTCTGGGCCTCGGAACCAGAACTTACAAAGATTTCAGTTAAAATCTTTGTTCTTTGGAAGGTTTCAAATCATCTAAATTGTTTAACTCCTGATTCTACCTAAACTCAGAAATCCATGTTTATACAGTTTACAATATTTTAGATCTTTTATTCAAATGGAGTATTAATTTTAGTGTCAAATGATAACATATACAAAATTTTAAAAACTATGTTATTTTCTTCCTTACACACATATCAACACTAGAAAGAGAAAAAATTGAAGTTACAAAGTAAATTACAATTAATTAAATATCATTATGTGCATGTGCACAAATTTATATGTAATAATGGTGAAAAATATCGTAAGACTACAAAAGTGTTTTATGTATACAAGAAAACAAAAATCAGAGTATTTAACTCTAATAGATATTACTTCCTTTCAAAGAAGTACTTTTGACTGTGAGTCTTAAATAATGTCTTATTATTGAAGGAAGACTTTCGCTGAAACCAGGACTATTTTCACATCTCTCAGGTGGGTTTTTGCTACATCTTGGGTGGGTCTCTATCTGTAGTAAGCAAATGGATTAAGGAGGAAACATAGTATCTCAAGAAACTTGTGTATTTGAAAAGTTTCTTTCCCCACATATAAAATTTATTCAATAATTTCTCTCTAATGGATCTAAATTTTAATATCATATGAGAAACTAAATATACTGAGGACAAAAAGTTATTAAGAACATGTGATCTGAACCATTTCTCTTAAATGTTATATTCATCCTTGAAATAGGCCTACTTAGAGACAGAATGTTGTAAATGAAAATTACATACTGGAGCCAGTCCTGTAGTGCAGTGGTTGAGAGCTGCAGAGGGAGCTGGACCCCATATGGCCAACCACAGTTCGAATTGTGATCATGGGTTTTGTAAAACATGTGAGGCCCATGTGCATGCTCTCCCAGGATTCTGACAGCACAGAGAAAAAGAGGATAAACTAATTGGAGTGTGACTAAGTCCCATTGGAGGGGGTATCCTGAGGCTTCCTAGAAAAGTCTTCCAAGTCCATACAACTGATAAATGCCACCAAAATACAATTATGGCACAAAGAGAACAGCTTCAATAAACCCTTCCTTTCAGAGAGGAGAAGAATGACAATCCCACTAGATGGATTTTGTAAGGACTTCTTACCCTGAAGACGACAGAGAATGTATAATTAGGCCAGTCTCCTTCCTGCAAATAATTCCCTAGTTATTATTTTCCATGGCTCCTGGACTCACTTTGAAAAGAATTCCTTTTTGACTCTCTTGGCTATGCTGATAGAGACATTGTGAAACAGACCTTCCATGGGAGAAATAAGCAGTTCTCCTAGCCTGATTGCTGCCTAGAAGGCTGGGTCTTCCAAGATCACTAGTAGTGACTTACTAGGAGTAATTCTAGCAAACTGTTTCTTTTCACCAAGACTAATGGCACTTTTAACAATGCAAATCTCCAAAAAAAAACTTTAAAAAAATCTGTTTGGTTCCATTGTGTGACAA
>NW_006159953.1:486127-500133 GCF_000334495.1 Tupaia belangeri chinensis
TTTTTTTTTTTTTTTTTTCAGAGGGCATATGCACCAGCTTGTGGGAGTCAAAGAGAGAGAGAGAAGGAGAAACATGGGGGATGGTCAATCTACAATCCATTCTTTTGAAATTTTGGGCAAATGTGCACATTACCAGAGTACTTCTCAAGCTGCTGGTTGCCTGCCTACCAGCATTGAGCTAGACTAACAACAGCTACATTTCTCTCTTTCTCTGTTCCCTCCCCCTGCCTTTTTTTTTTAAAAGTGCCTTACTGTCAATGTATAATTAAATATCCTTTGAACTTACACATTTTTTAACATTTAAAGTCCTTAGTCTTTTTTCTTCCCCTCAACTATTTTATCCTATTGCTATAATTTACATGTGTCCACTGAAAATTTATGTGACAAAATTTGATTGTGACAGGACTAAGAGGGTGAAAGTTTAATCCAACTATAAGATTCACAGGTGGAAACTTTGGGAGGTGATGAGGATTAAGATTATTAGGGTGGGATCCCATGATTAAATCTTGGTGGATTAATAAAGAGGAGAGCAGAGACAGATACAAAGATGCATGCTCATTCTTGCTGTCTTGCATCAATGCCCTGCACCAATTTGGGTCTCTTCAGGAAGTTCCCAGGGGCTAGAAAATCCTCATCATTTGCAGTCTTTTGACCTTGGATTTCCAAAACTGTGAACTAGATAAACATTTACTCTCTATAAATTACCCAGTATGGTGTTCGATTAGCTTTTTGTTGTTGTCATTTTTGTTTTAGATTTTTGCCATAGGGCACATGTACTCACCAAAGAGAAAGAGAAAATGAGAAATCAACCCCGGGGGGCGGGTAGGGAGGTGGTCATGCTGCAGTCTCTACTCCTCCATTCTTCCTTTGGGACTTTGGGCAGGCTTTGAATGTGAGCCCACCGTGTTTCTCAGGCTGCCAGATTTGGACTTGAACTGCGAAGTTATCCATGTGGGATCCAGTGCCTTAACCACAATGTCACCTGCTAGCCCTGTTCAGTTAGCTTTTTAGCAACAGAGAACAAACTAAAATAGCAACAGAAAGTTTCAACTGTTTGTCACATTATAACAATCAGGACTGTTATAAATCCTGTTATAAAAAAATTATTTCCTGAGTCTTACTTTGAAGAAGTCTTAATCAACATTAATAACCCAAAGCATTTCTCTCTTTTCTACTTTTTTTCTGATAATAGATGAGAAAGTCATTTTCAAACTTTACTAGTCACAGAATGTCTTGGCTTGTTCTTTTTTCTTTCATGCCTATTTGCAAATAGACATGCTTTTTTAAAAAATAAACTTTTAAAATTTATCAAATGCAGAGGACAACCAATCCATGTTAGTAACATTTTATTTCAAACTTCTTTGCCCAAAGTTAAAAGTTCACTAAGTGCATTTTCTTGGGCCGGTAGGTGGCACCAGTGGTTGAGGGCACAGGACTCCCACATGGCTGACCACAGTTTGAGTCCTGGACCTGGTGGCTTCCTTTCTTACTTTCCCTTTCTCTCTCTCTCTCTCTCTCTCTCACTCTGTCCGTCTCTGGTCTAAATAAATAAATGTAGTTAAGTAAAATATTTTTTTTAAAGTTCATTAAGTGCATTTTCTGTGTTCCAAATTATCTCAGGCCAGAGCTGTACTGCGCTGCAAAGCATGCCGCCACTGTCTTTCTCTTCTTGGCTCTGAATAGAAGCCTGGAGTCCAACACCAGTTTTGTTTGGTTGTTTTTAACAGCAAAATTCTAGTATTAAGAGCCAATTCTTTTCAATCGTTTTTACTCTGGTAGCGAACAACTTCAAAAGCTCAATGACTTACAAGAATAAACATTTATTTCTTGCTCTCCTCATATATTATTTATTACTTGGTGACTGCAGTCAATTCCATGAATCCTGTCATCAAACGACTCATGCTGAAATAGAACTCCCTATTTGTGTTAAGTTCTTCTCATGGAAGAAGGAAGAAGATAACGAAGTTGAGGCGAGTCATTAAGTTATATTTAAAGCCCCTGTTTGGAAGGATGCAGAATATATTATTTACTCACATTTCATTGAACAAAGCAATTTACGTGGCTAAGACTAACACTCAGTTCAGAAAGTGTATACAAAAGCAAGAGAGGATGTAAATGATTTTCCTGTGTCACGAGAAATGCTTTTGTACATTTCCAGATAGGGATACAAAAAGGAGACCATTCAACTTGTAAGATTCAGAATAAAATATTTTAGATTGATATCTGTCTGCTAAACATGTTGGATAGTTAAACCATGACAAAGACCTGGGTATTATTTATTTTACTATCTTACTAAGACTGAGAGTAGAGAGAGAGAAAAAAATTTTTTTTCTAAAGTAAATTTTATTGGTTCCCCGTCTTGTTCCCCTTTTCTCATAAGGAAGTGTGACTAGAGAACTTGTTTCTCTCCCCCCGCCCCCACCTCCAGGAGATAAAAGGTGTTACGGAAAAGAAGAGAGAAGAAAAGAATGAAAAAATCCCAATCATAGTCTTTGTGGAACAAAGGTATGAGGGATGGCAGAAGAATAAAATATCCTAATAATAACTCTACAGGGTCTGTGAAATGGACCAAAATAATTACTACCGCTCTATTAATGGTCATATGCATATTATACTCTGCAATGCTAACTTTGTAACACAAAAAGCTATTCCCTTGGATAAATCGAAGATAACTTGCCAAGACTCTGCAAATGTACAGGAAGGAGAATGCCCCCTGCATCTGCTTCCTGGAGTGTGAATATTGGGGAAACCGAACATCAGCAACTCTTAGTACTGCTTTCTTTGCATTGAAGAACAGCATTTTCCCTGTTCCATGTTAGAGGGAGTTAAAGCTTGATGATTTATATTTAACTATCATCTCTACTGTGAAGGCAGATTAAGAAATAGATAATGAACATATATACAACAAATTCAGTGATATAAATGCCTTTTCTAAGGAAAATGAATGTATATGTTACCTACCTAATAGAACTCTGATTTAGAAATGCTTTGATTGCCAGTTAGCTCTGTTAATTTAGATAAACTAATTTTTTATGTGTTAGTAATTAAGATATTTTATATGTTCCACAGTCTTGCTCTTTTTAATTCGTGCACTCTCTTCCTCTGTGTTAAAGTCAATGTTGGAATGATTGCTTCCTCTAATAGGTAAAAACCTTTAGAAACAAATGGTAGATTTTTCACAAACTTATTTGGAATTTACCATTTTTTGTGTTTGTTTTCTGATTCTTGCTCTTCTCTTTTTGAAATAAATAAATAAATTTGATTTTCTACCTCCTGGGAGAAAGAGTTATAAATTTATAATGCTTTAGGATACATTTAATTTTTTCTATATTTATATATTTTTTGATAAAATGATATAATGAGAACAGGCATGATGCAAAATTAGTCTATGCTTGATGCAAACTGAAGGCTGTAACATCATGATTGGACTTGGCTTGTGATTCAAAGTTGATTACTTTTCTGGCTCTTGAATGTGTGGATAAAGACTGCATTGTAATTACACTGTAATTTGTTTCAATCATCAGAAAAACTGACCTAACTACTGTAAGTCAAGGGCTGAATTAACATCTTCAGTAATAATTGTATAACCTTTCAGTGTTCTTAAAAAATAATAAAATATGACTAGGAACTGAGCCTAATTAGAATAAATTAGAAATATCACTGCTAAACGACATATTATTTCCAACATGTGTATGATTGCTGGTTGAAGGTGTTTATATCTCGGGAGGAGATGAAAGGAAATGCCAAACTATGATGTAAGTTTCACTTCACAGCCAGAATGGTTGGAAGAGTTATTAAATGAAGGTCAAGAAAAATTAAAACCAAATGCAGACATGGGTTTAGAATTCAAATTAGATCACAGAAAAATATAATTATTCCTTAATGAGCCAGATTCTGTCAAACCGTGGTTGCTCCCTTGTAAGAAAATAGGGAAACATTAGCCAATTGCAATCATTCTTCAGGCTTGTGAGGGCTTATTTTAAAACTCATGCCTTGTGTTCAATTCAGAAAACAACAACATTAAGCATCTGGGATACCTGTTATTCAGTGAGAGAATGCCCTTTTCATTTCTTATAATGCCAGTGGCAACTCTGAATGTAATTTTATCTCCATGACTGACCAGCTCCATAATTTCTGTGGAACCAAGCTGGAGTACTATATTTAACTTGCACTGACTTTACAGAAAAATACTTTGAAAACACTGTCTTCAGAATGTCACAATAATAGTCTTCTGACATCACAGGCACAACTTATAATTATCCCACGCTCATTGTATTCTGCATATATAATGCTGCACAGAGTGCCGTGTAGAAATGGAAATGTTCAGTGTTGTTATTTAGGATTCTGCAAAAGCATTGCTTTCCCACCAACAGCAATTCAGATATTCGGATATCTAGAAGTCCAGTTGAAATGTCCTGTATATGGGGGTAGAAGGAGAGGAGCTACGTAGAAAATTGGCTGTAAAACTTGGATCTAATCAGATATGATTAAGTTAGGATAGTACACGCAGTTTCTTAAGCTGAGTCACTTTTGTCAGAGATGAGATACTGAAACCATTAAATTAGGTCTAATTTTGTGACTTTTGTCAATTCAGCTAAAATTAATTTTCTCATTTTGTGAATTTTAAAAATCGAGTTAATTGATTTATTTTAATAATTTACTCTGATAAAACAGCTTTAATTTATTGAGTGCATTCAATTAATTCTTTTTTAATCTTTCTTTTTTTTTTCTTTTTTTTATAGAGAGATTTTTGCTATAGGGTGAGTGAACTTGCCAGAGAGACAGAGGGAGATCGAGAGACAACAAGTGAGAAATTAACCCCCAGGGGTATGGTCACACTGCAATCCCTTCTCCTTTCTCCTCTTGGGATTTTGGGCACACACACATGCACATGTCTGGCATGAGTTTTAAGTCGCCAGGTCCGGGACTCGAACTGTAGTTGAGTATGTGGAAGTCCAAAGACATAACCATTATGCTATCTGCTCCCTCAATTAATTCTTATATCTACCTTATGAGATATTTGATTAAAAAGAGAGGATCAGAAAAACCAGATGTTTGAGATCCCACAAATGGTCAGTGATTAAACCAGAAGCCCAGAGTACTGAGCGTGAGAATTGGCCTTTCCCTCAAATGGTTTGTTACCTGCCTTTCTCTGATTTAACCACATCAGAATCTTAATTTGTTACTTGTAATTTTCAAAATTCACTACTTGATTGCTGGTTTTAGGACTTTGCTCATACTGTTCTGTTTATGCTTTAGACCCTCAAGTAATTCCTTCACCACCCTGCCCTACCCCTAAAGTCCCAGTTCTCCACTAGAAAAGCTTCATCATTTGGAATGTACTATAGAATATGATCAATTACTTTAAATATCCTCCTACTTACTAGCTGTGGGCTTTGGGCACATTAATTACTGCTTCATGGCTCAGTTGTAACCTGAAAATTATCAATAATGATTATTCTATGTTAAGGATATACTCATTGAATTAAAATTGAGTTAAAAGTATGTATAACACTCATAATAGACTTAGTGCATAGTAAGTGCTCATAGGAATATGTACTACTGCTAATTGCAGAAGCTTGGCTTCTGTGTTCCTATTAACATATGATAAATAGTAGTTAGTCCTATTACTGTTCTTTTCATGTAGCAATAAGTGATTTCTTCTCCTAAACTTCTATTTATTTTCCTTTTACTTCTTTAAAAGGAAAATATTTCTTAAGTCTTCCCTTTCATTGATGTTGTGTTAGATTAATACTTACATATTTATGCTGTCTAAATTTGCATATATATATGTCACATCATTCAATTTGGTGCTTAATTCTGAAATGTAAGAATGTAAGTTTCCTGATACTTCTTGAAATTCTTGATAAATAAATAAAATAATTATGTATCATCTTAACCCCAAGGCCTAGCAAAATATTTTGATCATTTCATATAAGTACTCAGGATCCATTTTGTTAACCCTAAACTATACTACCAATATAAATATTAAACATATGAATCAATATCTTGTTAGAATATTAAAATGAAAGTTGAGAATCCACCAATTAATTGATGTATTCATTCTGTTGCAAATGATATTATTGTCATTAGGTGCTGGGCTCTGGGGTAAAATACTTACTGACCAAGAAAATTTTTTTTTCATGAAATTTGGAATAATGCTACTCTGAGAGGCTTAGGAACCATGTGGAGAGCTTGTTAAAGTGTAGTTTCTGGGGCAAGCAGGTGACGTGGTGGTTAGAGTGCTGGATCCCACATGACCAACTTCATGGCCTGAAAAACACAATCGGCACATTATGGGAGCATGCCCAAAATACCAAGAGGAGAATGGAGAAGAGAGTGTGGCATGGTCAATCCCCTCTTGGGGATGATTTCCTTCTTTCTGTGCCTATCTCTGTCTCCCTCTGGTGAGCGTACATGGCCTATGGCAAAAAAAAAAAATCTAAAATAAAATTTATTTTCTGATTAGATTTTTCTGGGGTGGAGCCTAGGCATCTAGATTTCTTACGCAGAAGCTTGGCTTCTGTGTTCCTATTAACATATGATAAATAGTAGTTAGTCCTATTACTGTTCTTTTCATGTAGCAATAAGTGATTTCTTCTCCTAAACTTCTATTTATTTTCCTTTTACTTCTTTAAAAGGAAAATATTTCTTAAGTCTTCCCTTTCATTGATGTTGTGTTAGATTAATACTTACATATTTATGCTGTCTAAATTTGCATATATATATGTCACATCATTCAATTTGGTGCTTAATTCTGAAATGTAAGAATGTAAGTTTCCTGATACTTCTTGAAATTCTTGATAAATAAATAAAATAATTATGTATCATCTTAACCCCAAGGCCTAGCAAAATATTTTGATCATTTCATATAAGTACTCAGGATCCATTTTGTTAACCCTAAACTATACTACCAATATAAATATTAAACATATGAATCAATATCTTGTTAGAATATTAAAATGAAAGTTGAGAATCCACCAATTAATTGATGTATTCATTCTGTTGCAAATGATATTATTGTCATTAGGTGCTGGGCTCTGGGGTAAAATACTTACTGACCAAGAAAATTTTTTTTTCATGAAATTTGGAATAATGCTACTCTGAGAGGCTTAGGAACCATGTGGAGAGCTTGTTAAAGTGTAGTTTCTGGGGCAAGCAGGTGACGTGGTGGTTAGAGTGCTGGATCCCACATGACCAACTTCATGGCCTGAAAAACACAATCGGCACATTATGGGAGCATGCCCAAAATACCAAGAGGAGAATGGAGAAGAGAGTGTGGCATGGTCAATCCCCTCTTGGGGATGATTTCCTTCTTTCTGTGCCTATCTCTGTCTCCCTCTGGTGAGCGTACATGGCCTATGGCAAAAAAAAAAAAAAACTAAAATAAAATTTATTTTCTGATTAGATTTTTCTGGGGTGGAGCCTAGGCATCTAGATTTCTTACATGATCCCATTGGATCTTCATGTCCCTCCTCCTAAGAACGCAGAATGAAGAACAACCACCTAAACCCACTAGAGCTAAATGTGTCTTGAAGACATTTAATTTCCTTCTTTCCATCTCTCCTCAATTAGGGAAGCTTGGTTTGAAACACCCTTGCATATCCTCCCTAGTAGGAATAGGTGAAAACATGGGGCACATGTGAGAAAGAGGCTTGTAGGGTGTCTCCAATGACCAATAAACACGTGACTTCATAAGACAACCTCCTCTTTTATAGACTGTTATCAGTTGTGCTCAGTCAAATAGCCGCAGGGAAGTGAGTTTATAGAATACTATAAGGTTGCTCATCAACAACTTTTCTCCATTGGTAAATTGTAGCTCTAGTCCTAGAATTACTGTACTCTGATTCTGTCGTAAAAACATGTCCCACAGTTGCACAAGCTTCTGGTGCTTTAACACCTGAGGCTTGATTGAAGGTAGATAATAATAAAATAATAATAATACTGTTCTGGTCCAGCTATTGATCCCTCTCAGCTTTCAAGGAGTATATGAGTCATCAATAGAATTATAAAATATGATTTTTCTATTATGCCAAATTAAGTAAGATTATTTATTTCTAATTTAGATCATCTATAGCAGCCTGATATTATCATTTAATAATTTATATAAAATATTCAAAGTGTGCATATATAGTATTTATGTTTTACTTGTTATTAGGAAAAGCCAATCTGCATAGTTTGAATTTCATAGGAAGTCACAATCCTATATAGCCTCTTAGTTATTCCAGTTTGTTCTCATTCCACACCTTTGTTACTTGTTTTGGAAATTCCTTAAATTCTGTTCCTTTTCTAAGTACTTATTGATTACCTTGGTCCATGCTTTAATTGCCCTGTTCTGACCCTGCCCTTGAGAAATGACGATTCTACAACAGATTCCTGTGTGTATGTGTGTGTGCATGCACGCACGCATGTGTGTGCACACATTTTATAGTATCCCCCACATCAGGAAGAAATGAAAATTATATTGTTGTCATAGTCTTGAGTTACTTTTGGCAGCCAGCTCCTGGTGACTCATGCACAAGCAGAATCATGACCATTAAATAGGCACAACTCCATCATTAAAATGCATCATAAGAAAGTTACAATGCCACATGATGGCACAGAACACATCATGATGGTGCTCTAAGAAAGATTCTAAATGATCATGGTGGAATCTCCACCCAGGGGTCAAAATTTACTAATTCAGGAGGCAAGTAGAATATTACAGTTGTTTCTCTTTATTGCAGATCCATGAGTAAGTAAAATAGAAAATGTATTAGTTACTTCATTTTTTTCTTTTGAGATTTTTACAAAGTTCAGTTGCATTTTGTTTTATTTTCCATTTATTAGTTTTAATAACTAGTCATTTAAATTCATCGTTATGTTTAAGCATAAAAGGGTTTCACTTTTCTATTCTTTTCCATATGTCTCCATTTTTTTTTTTTTTTTTTAGAAAAGTTATTGTATTAGTTTGAAATTTAGTCTTGGAAAATCACAGTAGAGTTTTATTTTTAGACAGTATGTTTTGGTTGTTTACCTCAGCCGTCTAAGTTGCTGGGACTATAGGTGTGTAGCACAGTGTCCAGCTTAGAGGGTGGGCCAGGAATCGAACCTGGGCATCCCATACAGCCTTAGCCTGCTGAGTAGCAGAATCTTCCATGTGCTTTAAAAGTCTTTAAGCTAAGGATGCAAACGGATTTAGACATGATGCTCTTCTTTGCCTAGGCTTGTTAAACTTTGTGATACTCATAATCTGAGGGACTCTAGAAGGTAGAAGGATGATTAGAGAAAATTCCGACAGCCAGGCCTTATGTATTATACATTTTAGAAGAAAGTTTATCCCCCACTATTCTGTTTTCCCAGAGAAGGCATCTTTCTCCTTTTATACTACTTTCATGGAGGTAGAATGAGATACTTGGAGGATAATTAATCATTAGTCATCAATGTCTCTTATTAATTTGCTACAGGGTGCCTGTACTCCCTGGAGAGGGAGAGACAGAGAGAGAGAGAGAGAGAGGGAGAGAGGAAAAGTAAGAAAACATTCCCCTGAGAGGGCGGTCATGCTTCAGTCCCTTCTCCTACATTCTTCTCAGGTTTGGGGTAGGCACACACATTTTTTCAAGATTTTGGATCTAAGACACAAACTGCACAGTTGGCCACGTAGGATCCAGCTATTTCAACAACATGCCACCAGTTGGCCCAGTCATCTATGATTTTTAATAAATGAAAGTAATCTTTTCAAATATGTTAACATGAAATACAATGTATTTTGATCTCTTTCCCCAGAAGTGTACAACTGTCTTTGGCAAATATTCTGCTCAGCAGAGACAAAAATTCCAATGGGTTTTGGAATGTGGCTGTTCCAAAGTGTAGACTAGAGAGAACATGGACCTTGGCTAGCACACTTTCAATATAAAGGTGATATTTGAAATATAACCTCTCTCTGTGTCTTCACTGATGCTCAACTCTGGGCTGATGTCATGTTCGTTTCATAGCCTCCTCCAGCACCAGCATCTGACAGTCCTCCTTGCTATCATACATCTGTATACCTACATTTCTGAGGCCACATTATATGCTAGTCTCATAAGCATATATATTTTTTCTCTAGAAAGCCAAGAAATTGTCAGAAAAAAATTATAGTCACTATTTCTGTATAATTTTCTATAGTTTATTTTTTCTTCTTGAAATTCTAAATCAAGGGACTTTGCTTCCAAGGATTATTCCACATATCTCTCTACATACCTGTGTATACATAGATCTATCATATACATATATATATATATAAACACCATGTGTTCAATGTATATATGTAATGTATTCACAATTGGACACGTGGAGTTTGACGTGCCCATGAAATATATATTTAGGTACACAGATTGAGCAGGAGTTTAACCCTTGGTTTAGACTTCCGCAAAATATCATTTTTATAGACATGATGGAACTGGTGTCAGTAAATGTGCAGTAGGTAACTAAACCTACGTAAATGTTTACTTGGAACGTGTTTATGTTTTCTAGTCCACTGCACACATGGCAAGCCTGTTCAATGGGCAGTCACATTAGTCTCCTCAGTTCTGGTAGCATGATGGCTGTCCATCATTTTTATATGACTATGGTCCTCCCATGTCCTTTAAATAAATATTGCCTATTGAAGCTTCCAGACTGTGACCAAGACCTACACCATTGGCCCCTGATTCTTAGTCCTTTGCACTTGAAATGAATTATATCACTAGTTTTTATTGTTCTCCAGCTTATAAACAGTAGACACAGGACTTCTTGGCTACCACAACCATGTGACTCTTATAATAAGTCTCTTGTGTATATCCTATTTGTTCTGTTTCTTTACCCATGAAACCCTTATTTCTTTATTTTAATTTATTTTATTAGTTTTTATATTACATTTAATCACATATATCTTTCAGTGTATTTTTTTCCAGAATGATTACCATGCATATCAGTCAAGCCAAAGACATTACTATATACATCATCATCAGCAAATAGCTTCCATCCTTCTTTTTTCAGATTTTTACTTTTTTTATTATTCTTATTTGTTTTTAAACATTTGATCACTATACATCATTTGGCTTGTAAGGATAATTTACCTAACATGCAATACTTCTCAGACTAGTCCAGTTGAGAATACTATACATGCTATCATCAACAGGTATTAAACCATTTCTGTGTCCCACAAATGTCATGCCTCTCTATTTGTTCTCTGCTTTCCTTCTCTATACTTTTCCCTTTCTCCCATTCCACACTGTCTTCAGCGTCTACAACTTTTCACTGCTTTTATGCCCTCAAGTGTTTCATTCTCTACTATAGAGTGCAGATAGTATATATTAAGTGGATACATACAATATCTTTCTTTCACAGCCTGGCTTGCTTCATTCAGTAATAAATCTTCCATATTCAACCACTTTCTATCAAATGCCAGGGTCTTTTTTTTTTAATGATTAAATAGTATTCCATAGAGTATATGTGCTAAACTTTTTTAATCCATTCCTCTGTTCATGGAAATTTGGCTTGGTTCCATGTCTTAGCAATGGTAAATAATGCCACAATAAACATTGATGTGCAAATGCTATTTTGACTGAGCATTCTCCTATTTTTTGGGTAGATACCTAGAAGTGGGATTGCTGGATCAAATGGTAGTTCTATTTAAGGAACCTCCGTATTGTTTTCCACAGTGGCTGAGCTATTTACATTCTCACCAACAGTGTAGGAGAGTTCCCCTTCACTACAACCCCGCCAACACTTAGCATCATTTGTATTTTGAATCTTCGCCATTCTGACAGGGGTTAGGTGGTATCTCATTGTGGACAAAACCTTTATTTAGTCAGACTAAACCAAACCATCAGAATGTTTGTGACTGCCCTTTTTCTGTGTATAATGTGTATGAATTTGTACAGCTATGTTCAAAGGAAAGATTGAGCTTTTGCTTCTTTCCTATGCTCTCCTTTTCCGTTTTCGGGGTCAATGTTATGACAATGATTATTAAATTAGATTTAAAGCTTTCTAACTCTCTGCGCCACTAGGAAATCAATGTTACAATATAGTTGTCAGGTGAACAGGTAAATGTTCTACTCTTGTAAAATACTCTGGATAATATTTCAAAAAATATTAATATTTCTGGTATTGGGAGATTTGGTAGAACTCATTGATAAAACTATGTTTACTTTTTTCTTGATTCATACTTCCATATTTTTATATTTATTGGGTTCCTTAGTTTTTAATCAGTACTTCAGTCAGTTTTAGCACTTTTTATTTCAATAGAAGAATCATTTTTACATAAAGATTGTATAGTTTTAACCTCTGTAGTTTTTTTCCCTTTAAGATGCTATTTTATAAACTTCTGCTTTCTCTTTAATTTTTTCATATAGTTTTGATTGTATCTTTTATTTTATTATCCAAATTAAAAAGACCTAATTCTTATTTTAATCCCCAAATTCCCAATAAATGGACCAATTAGAAAATCTTTATTTTCATATACATAAACTCTAGATTCATCTTTCTTTTGTTGGTGATGCTTTGAAAACATCCTATTAAGGTTTAACTACTGTTTGTTATTATTGTTACAGATTATTACTATTGTTTGTGTGGGCTGCCATAACAAACTGAGTGACTTAAACAACAGAAATTGTCTCACAATTCCCGAGACCAAAGTCCAAAATGCAGGCGTTGATAGGATTGATTCCTTTTGAGCTGTGTGAAGAAAGGCTCTGTCACAGGCCTCTCCTCTTAACTTCAGATGGCTGTCTTCTCCTTGTGTCTTCATATCGTTTTCCCTCTGTAGGTGTCTGTGTCTAAATTTCCCCTTTTTGGAAGGCCTTTAGTCAGACTGGGAAAAAGGTCTACTCGATCCCAGTTTTATTTCACTGTAGCTTAATTACATATGTAACAACCCTATTTCTAAATCTGGTCACATTTTAAGGTACTGGGGATTAGAACTTTGACATATGAATTTTGGGGGTGCAATTCAACTCACAATTGTTCACCCTAAGTTATTTAGAAAAGTATTCTTCAACTTTTAATGGGTAAAATATTTTTGTAACTTCTTATGAATTTAGGCTTTTGCTTTTGTTTTGTTAACTACAAAAGGAGTACAAGTATTTGATTTGGAATTGATAGAAATTATTTATTTGTAACTTCTTCCTAAAATTTAATTGGTTTTTATTTCCTTCCTTCGTTCCATTCTTCCTTCTTTCTTTCCTTCCTCTCTTTGACTAGAGCCTTGCTATATTATGACCTGCCTACCTCAGCTTCCCAGCTGGCACAGTATGTGTGTACTTTTGCCTGGGTCTTGCTATGCTGCCTTGGCCAGCCTTGAACTCATAATCCTCCTGCCTCAGCCTCTCTGAGGTGGTGGGATTACAGGTGCACATCACTACAACCTGCTTGATGTATATACTTTAAATCTGTATTTTTTGATCCAGAACAGTTTGTGATTATTAAATCTTTTTGATGCACTTTTCAGCAAGTGAATATTATCATGGTTCTGTACCGTTGGGGAATTCTGAGGAAAGAGAACCAGAATCTGAGTAAGAGGACGAGTTTTGGAAGTCAAAGAATGACTGACTAGCCAGAGAACAATAGAGAAATTTAGAGACATATCTCTAATGTGTTAAGAAGCGATGAAATCTAGACCCACTAAAGCAACAGGGGTTTTCCTCCCTCTCGTAGAGGGAGAGAGGGTATATAATAGTATGCATATAAACTCTCCCAATTTCAGAGTCTCTCCTTCACACTGCAACAAACACACTATGTGCACATGCACAAAACTCTCAAGTCTCATTGTGCCAGAACAGGGATGATTTGGGGACTCAGGAATTGACGTTCATGCTGTCAGTATATGATAAAAATCTGCTTTGGTCTAGACACTTCATGTTGTCATTCAAGATGATATAAAGAAATTTTAATGTTAAAAATGTATTAATAACTTGCCTTATAAATACTAGTTTGTAGGGTGATTTTAGAATGAATATGAGATCAACCAGAATTTTAATATTTAGAAATTAAAATTTTCTTAGGAA
>NW_006159953.1:503171-532836 GCF_000334495.1 Tupaia belangeri chinensis
TAATATTTAGAAATTAAAATTTTCTTAGGAAGACACCTAGATGCTTCAAATATTCCTTGTCATAGTTTTGTATGTTTTCCTGTGTTGTCTGCTACTAAGCAATTCCCTGCTAGTATATTTTATTGAACTTAGTTTTTTCTCCCTTTATGCCCCCTACTACCAACTCACATATATTTTGTCATAACTCTTTCAAAAGGCAACAAACAAGTAGGAAGCTTTTGCTTTTGAATATCAAGTGCTTTAAATTCTAGTTTGACAAAGGGAATCTATGTCTTTTTGTTTAATATTGTTTTTCCGTGTGTCTAAAAGGTGGCATTATTTTAGTGAAGAGCATATCTTGAGTAAATGCTTTTCTACAGCAGACCAGGGTCACCTAAATATCTCAAGGTCTAAACCATTAATGTGATCCTGGCATCTTCTCTAAGAGAAAGGGGAACAAGTGGAATAAAAGACACGAAATTGAAACACGATCAATTCAGACAATGAGTGCTGAGTACTTCTTTGAAAAGACAAAAATTACCTACTCAAATGTCTTGAAGACATGTGAAGTGCTGACCCTTTGTTTAGAAAAATGTTTAACCGGAAGCTCCGGATTCCTATCATCTATCTTAGCCATCAGAGGCATCAAGTCTACATGCAGCCCTTTCACGTTCTATGCAGTGATATCATTGAGGTGCACCGACTCTCAGTTCCTGCAGTTTCCAGCAGTTAGTGACAGAAATCTTTCCACATAGTGGACTCATTTTTGCTGGATGGGAAAGGATGGTGGCTAAAAGACTGAATGTAGCTTCTGGACGATTGGCAGTTTTATACTGAAAATCAACTGCATTACCTAGTATAGATAAAGAACCATTAAGAGTTAGAGGAATGGAGAACTCCACATATATGCCTAAGCATTCATTGTTTTTGCTTGAAATATTGGACTTTAAAATCATGGAGTTGGGTTCAGCAAATGGCATAGCAGTTATGTCACTGGATTCTCACATGGTGAGTTGTAGTTCGAATCCAGGACTAGGTAGCTCGAACTCATGCTGGGCATGTGTGCATACGTGTCCAAGATCCAAGGAGGAGAATACAGAAGAAGGGATTGCTATATGGCCATTCCACCAGGAGATGATTTATCATTTTCCTTCTGACTGTCTCTGTCTCTCTCTGGCAAGTACACTTGCCATTTGGAATAGATGAATAAACTTTTTGCCTTAGTGTTCTAAGGCAAAAATCTCTAAAAAAAAAAAAAAGTCATGCATTATTCCAAATTTGGTAATTATATGTAACTAGAAATTTGACTATATATTGCTGACTTAAGAAATTTTAGATGACTTAGTAGACTGAGGTGGAAAAGGTATAGTTTTTTGAAATGAAAAACAATTCAATCTCTGCCACTTAATTGTTTGTAACCTTTATTCAACCTTGCTGAATCATAGTTTCTCATCTTAACATGAGATTATTAACATGAGAATAATATTAATATTCACCTCATGGTATTTTTTATGCTTAAATGAGGCAATGCATGTAAATTATTTAGACCATAGCTAGCACCTGGTAAGCATTCAATTAGTTTAGCTATTATTATTATGTAGTAATTCTAAACCAGGAAAAGACTCATTGTAAAGAAATGAACATTCTCTCTCTCTCTTTCTTTTTTTTTTTTTTTTTGGAGAGGTTTTTTGCTCTAGGGCGCATGTGCTCACCAGAAAGACAGAGAGAGACAGAGAGACAGAAAGCAAGAAATCACTGCCTGGGGGGATGGCCACACCACAATCCCTTCTTCTCTATTCTCCTCTTTGGATCTTGGGCACACACACACACATATGCCCAGCATGAGTTTAAGCCACCAGGTCTGGGACTTGAACTGCGGTTGACTACATGGGAGTCCTGTGACATAGCCATTATGCTAACTGCTGGTCCCAAATATTCTTTAAGAATCCATAATTAGGCATTTGTTACAGTGCCTAGAAGATAGTGGTAAGCTAGACAGACAAGATCTCTGACTTCAAGGCATTCACATATTAGTAAAGATAAGGATGTGGGGTAGGGGAGACAGACAATAAACACGTGAACTAACATAGAACAGAGTAGAATAAGTTATAGTATGAAAAACATACTATTGTGTAAAGAAGCCAAAGAGAACTAGTGTGGTGAGTTCTGTCTTAGGAGGTGACATTTGGGGCCAGGCAATGACACGACAATAACAACACTGAACCCCCATGGAAACATGCCGGGCTTGCACTGGGCACATGTGCCCATGGTCTGATTTTACTGCGATTTGGGATGGGTCTTGGTATGAAGACCCTAGTGGGAATACCTGTCTCTCATGGGGGAAATAGATGGATAAACATTTTTAATAGTAAAATTTGAGTTGAAAATAACAAGGTGGAATAGTGAGTGCAAAGTGAGATGCAAATGAGCTTTCCAAGTTCAAGAGTGAGAAAGAAGGCCTGTTACCTGGAAGAGAGTTGCATGGAAAATGGGGGACTTGTGACAGGTATGTGATGACAGGTAAGTGGGAATATAGTAGAGAAAATGCAGAAGACTTTCATAGTTAGGAAATGTGGAATATGATTGTGCAACGGGAAGGCACTGGTAGGTTTCAAGCAAGGAAATTTCATGATCTGGTTTACATTTTAGAAAGATCTTGCTGGCTTCGCTGCAGAGGATGGCATTAGAGGGACAGAAGCAATCTGGAGGTTATTGAAGTAGTCACCATGGGGGATGGGGCTGACTTGCATTGAGAAAATTTAAAAGAAAAAATGTTAGATCTAGTATCTGCCTCAAATAGAGGCAACAAGATGAATTATACAGAAGGTGTGAGCACAAGAGAGAAGTGATGATAACCTGAGTGCTGTGTCTGTAATGTACTAGTAGATAGACTCGTGTTTTCTTTCTTGACGAAATAGAATATAACATAGACTATAAATTAAGAATATAGTAATGAGCCGGCTGAGGAAATCCAACCAACCAAGAAAAACCAAGATTGAAACTCCAAAACAAAATAAGACAGAACCAACCAAGTTGTTATAAAACTAATATAAACTAATATACGAAATTCTACACCCTAAGAAGAAGCCACCTAAACTGTTTGGATTGATGCTCTCTTCTTACCATTTTAAGTGGCTTTTTCAAAAAAATGCATTTCCATCTTTCGGCATTTTAGACAGCACTCCCGTTTCCTCTTGAAAAATAAGGAGGATTTTTGAGAGCTCCACAATGCTCAGGAAATGTTTGCTTTAGTTGTGTAACATGTGTCGAAAATTGCCTAAAGCATAATGAAAAATTAGGGAAGGTAGAAATGTAACTGAACAGTCTTCATCATATTGAATTTTAGAAGATTATTATAAAAATCTGTCACTATACTATTTGATAATGTTTGATTTCCTCAGTTATAAACTGTCTCATAGTTTAAAAAGAAAAAAATAAGCTGCTTTCATATTTAAATAAATAAATAAATAAATAAATAAATAAGATACTAGGAAGTCTCAAAAATTTTAAAAGAAAGCCAGTAAATAATAAAGTGGAAATTTTTTTGGCATCTAGTAAAAGTATTTTTACTGATATGGTAAGCAGATTGCTTTTTTTTTAAGAGGGTTTTCTTTGTTTGTTTTTGTTTTTGTTTTTGCTATAGAGCATATGCACTTGACAGAGAAACAGAAAGAGAGAAGTTATCCCTTAGGGAGCATGGCCATGCTGCAATCCCTTCTTCTCCATTGCCCTCTTGAAATCTTTGGCAGCATACACACATGCCTGGCATGAGTTTTAAGCCGGTCCCATGGTCGACTACATGGGAGTCCAGTGAAGTAACCATTATGCCATATGCTGGTCCCAAGAAGAATTTATTTTTGCCGCCCAGGATGTTCACAAGAAATCTCTAGTCCCAGTGAATCTGGTAATTGACATGGCAAAAGGACTTTGCAGATGTAGTTAAAGACTTTAAAATTGTGAGATCATCCTTGTTTATCTGGGTGTAATACAGAACCAAGTGAAAAACTGAAA
Organism: Tupaia belangeri chinensis; assembly: GCF_000334495.1. NCBI lineage: Eukaryota > Metazoa > Chordata > Mammalia > Scandentia > Tupaiidae > Tupaia > Tupaia belangeri. The sequence goes on from NW_006159953.1 coordinate 507,162, forward strand.
TAATTCTATGTTAAATTCAACACTATACATTAAAATGTTGTAGACTAATCTTTACCTTGTTTTATTCCTTTGGCACAATAATCATAGGTGTGCTGGAGGAAGATTAAAACTTCTGCTCTGTTGATTAAAACTTCCAGCCTGGGTCCAGCTGACCCAGTCAGAGTTGGAAACAACAACCTGATGTTAATAAGTTTCCTCTGTGGGACCAGTTCAGGAAATGAAGAACTGCTGTTCTCCATGAAATAGCTTGTAGTTCCCCCTTATTTCCCCTTAAGAAAATCCTTGTTAGACAGGAACTTTAAAGGTTGTCTTGGGATGTTTACTGTCTTCCCAGATTGCTTGTTGCCTGAATAATGCTTTCTTTCCTTCAACCAACTTTTGAAGTTGACTTTTGAATATCGCTTTCAAGTTGTGAATAGCTGAACTTGGGTACGGTGGCAAATTCTGGTAACAGATGGGCCCAATGCATCATATGATTCTTAAAAGTAGAGAACTTTCCTTAATGGACTCAGAAATGCACAGAGTTCAGAGAATATTTTCTTCTCTTTATTCATGGTATATTCATGTGTGTGTATATTATGAGGCTATGATGATTTCTTAGACTATAGAATTTCTGCCTATTTTAAAATCTTAATTTGATAATAATTTGGCTGGTTCTTATTTTGTTTTAGAGTTCTGTTCTTCATTTTTGTTGCCTGGTTGGATTTTACATGATTTTAATCTTTTATGAAAAGCTAAAAGAGAGAGAGAGAGAAATCCACAACAACTTGATCATGCCACAATCCTCCTTCATCCAATTCGTCATCTAGTCAAGATCTTGGGTACATACCAGAGCTGGGATCTGAATGCTCATCAGCTGTATGGGACCTAGCTCGCTCTGCACAGTGCCACAGGGCCATCTCAGAAATCAGAAAGATTTGAAGCATGAGAAGCACTCAGTTCACCACTGCTGGAGGTGAGGCTACAGGGAAAGCATGAGAGGAAGTGCAGGAAACTGGAGGAACAGAGTGGGCCCCGCAATTCACACTGTCAAACAGAAAGCCTCTGTCATACGAACACAAAGAACTGGAACCAGAGAGCAACCTGAACGAACTTGGAAGTGGATATATCCCCAGAAACTCCAGCAAGGAATGCAGGCTTGCTGACACATTTATTTTGGCATCGTGAAACAATAGACATGATTGAATTATGTTGTACCTGAATTTCTGATTATTCATTGATGTTGTTTTAAGCTACTAAATTTGTGGCAATTTATTTTGATAGCAACAGAAAATTAATACACAAGAGACAGGCCTTTTCTGTGTATTTATAAATTAGTACTCATAATGTACACTATTGATTGTGTGAAATGGTTTGCCATCATTTTGATTTTAAAACAGAGAAGTTTGAAATTTAAAAAAAATGAACTATTTCCAGGGTAGAATTACATTATTTCCTAAGTAATTTTTTTCTTGGAAAGTATAATACCTCATAGCTATCCTATCTTATTAAATAGAACTGAAAACTAAACTTAAAGATTTTTCATCATTAGCAGGAAGCCAAGAGAACATTGAAAATTATTATTGATCTTTGAAGATTATGTAGTTTTTACTCAAACTTATTTGATAGGTTTTTAGACTAGTTCAGTTAATTACTTTGTAATGACCCTAGGCAACTCACTTAGCCTCCTGTGACAAATTTTTCTTACCTACAAGAGTGATGTTGATGGAACCCATGTCAGAAAGTTGCACTGAAGGTTAAACGAATAGGAAGTTAGGGGCCAGAATTATAGATTCACAGAAACACAGTCTTGTATGGTTTTGTTTTATTTATCTCATGGTATTTCCATAGGAAATGTGTGATATATATATATATATATATATTTATATAGGGTTATACATGCATATCCCTAAAACCTAACTGCATGAAAGAAAAAAACTCACCTCACCTGTTTGAGTATATGTAGTTACTCTTCAAACTATACAGCCTGTTTTCTCTCTTCCTCTTCAGCTCTTACACATCCTTCATGGTCTCTATTTCCTATTGTTATGACAAATTATTCACCTTCATAAATAAGTTGTATTTCAAGACAACAAATAGAGACCTGTAAAATATTGTATTTCATAGTTTTGCTGCATTACAAGAGTAATGTTTGCGTTAAATACAACTATCCTGTAAGCTGTGGGGCAAGAACTGTATCACGTTCAGTGAGACAAGATGTGGATGGCAGTTTCCGGCATGTAGTCAAATTTAAGAAATGTTTAATACATACATAACGGTAGGCCTCCTTGACTTGAAATTATTGTTGATCTTCGAAGATCATTGTTGGGGCCAGAGGATGGTGCAATAGGAATACAGCTGGACCCACATGGGAAGATTCTCAGTTCCAGGGTCCCCCTGTGTACATTGGCACATGTGCATGCTCGTTATGTGGGCTGGCTAAGGCCTGAGATGGGTCACATCGTGATCCTGTGAAGACCCAGTTGGGATGTCTCCCTCTCTTTTAAGAAATACATAAACCTTAAATATAAATATAATTCATTATTATCCTTAGCATGTCATTTATCCCTTTATTATAGCATTACTTTTTTTCTGTTCTCCTTTAATTAACTAACTCTATATTAAAATATATAAACTATTTACCACCTATACATTTTCCTTAGAATATTAGCCTTAAAATACTCTTAGCTCTGAACATTTCCTGCTTTTGTTATTTTTAAATTTATTTGTTTTGCCTAAGTAATTCATGATCTGATTGAACTATTAGCCTCTGCTCTAATATCATCAGATCTGTTTGCTTTCCTCTATTAGAGAAGATAAGACTTGACTAATCCCTTCATCTAAGAGTGGATTTGCTAGAGGAGCAAATGAGAAGTTGTCTGGTTGAGCTACCACTGCAGTGAAATGGTTTCTTACACGTGACTCAAAGATAAAGAGCTGGTTAGGAAGTTCTTTGTAACACTAAGCAGTATCTGCTCAAAGTGGAAAAAGCGCTGTCTTTGACAAACAGGGTAAGTTGAAACAATTGACCCTCCTACATAGACAATTGCCATTCTTATTCCTGTGACTCAGCAATTTTGCTTGAATTGCTGAGGAAGTGCTAAATTACCAGCTTTAGGCAGCTGTCCTCCCTGCTGATTTCGTAGCAAGATAATATGTGACCTCGTTTATTGAAAATAATTTTCTGGGTCTATAAAGTGAGTTAGGAGGCTGCACAGAACAGCTAGTTTAAATTACAGTTATGGTTCATTAAAGTGGGCTCTGTTACTCACTTAAATCAATTTGGTTGCACAAACAAATGCCTTGCATGGCATATACCCTTCTTTTAAAAACAAAAGAAAAACAAAACACTTTCCTTGGAGAATTATGCAAAGGTATTCTTAAAACTCAATATTAAGTTTCTCTGGTAGGAACCAGGCTACTGCTCTTCAAAATAAGGTCACTTGATTCTCTCCATCAAATGCGTCATTGCTTTTGACAACTTCGTGCCTGAAATAACAGATCTGACCTCATTATTTACCATGGTCTGGGGTCCCTTTCCAAGCCCAAGCAAAAGTAAGCAATAGCACCCCAATGAGACAGAAATGACTAATTGCCTCCCTCCTTGGTATCATAATTCCCTTCTTTTTCAGTTGTTGGGGCCACCCACACCCAGTCAGAGTTTAAGCTGGACAGGTGGTCATGCAGCTAGAGACTCAGTTTTCCAGCATATCTTGGACCCATGTATGATTTATTGGGTTTAGCCAATGGGATGTGAGCACAGAGAAATGTGGGTCCTTCCAATTCTTGACCTTAAAGTATTGAACATGAGTTTTTTGACCACTTTCTGCTTTCTTTCAGTGAGAATCGAGACATAGCAGCCTCCTGGTATCCAGTAAGATCACAACTTACTTGGCAGAACAATAAGAGGCAGGCACTTGAGGTTTTTTTTTTTTTTTTAAGAATTATTTATTTAATATTCATTATTATTATTACTGTACTCTGAGAGATAGAGGGGAGAGAGAGAGGGAAAGCAAGAAAGCAAGCCACCAGATCCAAGATTCGACCTTAAAATACTCTTAGCTCTGAACATTTCCTGCTTTTGTTATTTTTAAATTTATTTGTTTTGCCTAAGTAATTCATGATCTGATTGAACTATTAGCCTCTGCTCTAATATCATCAGATCTGTTTGCTTTCCTCTATTAGAGAAGATAAGACTTGACTAATCCCTTCATCTAAGAGTGGATTTGCTAGAGGAGCAAATGAGAAGTTGTCTGGTTGAGCTACCACTGCAGTGAAATGGTTTCTTACACGTGACTCAAAGATAAAGAGCTGGTTAGGAAGTTCTTTGTAACACTAAGCAGTATCTGCTCAAAGTGGAAAAAGCGCTGTCTTTGACAAACAGGGTAAGTTGAAACAATTGACCCTCCTACATAGACAATTGCCATTCTTATTCCTGTGACTCAGCAATTTTGCTTGAATTGCTGAGGAAGTGCTAAATTACCAGCTTTAGGCAGCTGTCCTCCCTGCTGATTTCGTAGCAAGATAATATGTGACCTCGTTTATTGAAAATAATTTTCTGGGTCTATAAAGTGAGTTAGGAGGCTGCACAGAACAGCTAGTTTAAATTACAGTTATGGTTCATTAAAGTGGGCTCTGTTACTCACTTAAATCAATTTGGTTGCACAAACAAATGCCTTGCATGGCATATACCCTTCTTTTAAAAACAAAAGAAAAACAAAACACTTTCCTTGGAGAATTATGCAAAGGTATTCTTAAAACTCAATATTAAGTTTCTCTGGTAGGAACCAGGCTACTGCTCTTCAAAATAAGGTCACTTGATTCTCTCCATCAAATGCGTCATTGCTTTTGACAACTTCGTGCCTGAAATAACAGATCTGACCTCATTATTTACCATGGTCTGGGGTCCCTTTCCAAGCCCAAGCAAAAGTAAGCAATAGCACCCCAATGAGACAGAAATGACTAATTGCCTCCCTCCTTGGTATCATAATTCCCTTCTTTTTCAGTTGTTGGGGCCACCCACACCCAGTCAGAGTTTAAGCTGGACAGGTGGTCATGCAGCTAGAGACTCAGTTTTCCAGCATATCTTGGACCCATGTATGATTTATTGGGTTTAGCCAATGGGATGTGAGCACAGAGAAATGTGGGTCCTTCCAATTCTTGACCTTAAAGTATTGAACATGAGTTTTTTGACCACTTTCTGCTTTCTTTCAGTGAGAATCGAGACATAGCAGCCTCCTGGTATCCAGTAAGATCACAACTTACTTGGCAGAACAATAAGAGGCAGGCACTTGAGGTTTTTTTTTTTTTTAAGAATTATTTATTTAATATTCATTATTATTATTACTGTACTCTGAGAGATAGAGGGGAGAGAGAGAGGGAAAGCAAGAAAGCAAGCCACCAGATCCAAGATTCGAACCACATGTCAACCATGTGGGAATCCAGCACGTTAACCACCATACTACCTACTGGCCCCAGGACTTGAGTTTTTGAATGAAAGAACATAGGCTGAGCCCCCCACTCCAGCATGTGGTCTCATAACTTTGAGACTGTTAGTGAGAAATTTCTGTCTTAATTAAGCCACCATATTTTGGGAGTGTCTTTGTTATAGCAACTTAAAATTTGCTTTTACATATATAATCAGTTGCTCAACTACTATCTTGAATAGTAACTTTAGGTTAGTTGTGTAAAAGCTATAATAGATGCAGAGATAAACTATAACTGTTAGCACAACACTGGACTGAGATTCATGAGACCAGGACTAACACACAGTATACCACAGGTCAAGTTCGGCTCTTAACCTGTGTGAATTTGCTAGTTATATCCCTTATTTTAGCATTGACTCTTAGCACTCTGAAGTAATATCTTGTCTATTTATTTGTTTGCCTTTTTATGGTCTACCATCTTTGCAGAATATAAACTGTGCAAATAATGATGAACTTTTTAGTTAAAAAAGTACTTACCTTTGGCACAGGGTATGTATGTAGTTCACATGTAATAAATATTTACTGAGTCAGTAAATTGAGCCTTTCTTGCCCTCTTTATGTGAAACATCAAAATTACATGAAATATTTCTAGAAGTATTTCTAATACTAATATTTTATGTAATTAGTTTTAATAAAAATGTGGAAACTCTGTCAACTCATTATGGCTTTATTGGTATCAAAATAAATGATTAATTTTCTTAGACATTCAGCAAATAGCTAACATGTAACAGACATTCAACTAAACCATCGGGGGAACAAAAGGCTGTGAGGGTAACACCGTTGGGAGTACGAGTTGGGGTGCAGTTAGAGAGGGATGGCAATAGACTACGAATAATTGCCCCTTCCTTAGTATTAAGATACAGTGTGGTAATAGTTATTAGGGACAGGTAAAACACGCTGTGAGAACACGGGGTAGGATGGAATTTTTTACCTTCAGGAACAGGAATGAGGGAGATTATTAACATTTTAGTTATCCTATGTCTTGAAGGAAGAATGTCCTAGAAAAAATAAGATATTTGGGGCAGTGAGAACAGTATGAATGAAGTATACTCAAGATTAACAAGTAGTTTGTAGGCAAGGAGGTGTCATGGTGATTAAGGTGCTGGATCCCACTCAAACTGACTCCACAGCTTGAATCTTGGACAGGTTGCTTGAAAAACACTTCCGGCCTGTGGGCATCAATGCCCAGAATCCTGAGAGGAGAATGGAGGAGAAAGGATTGCACTGTAGCCATTCTCCTCCGGGGGAGCTTTCTCACTTTCCTTCTCTCTCTGTTGCTTTCTCCAGCAAGTGCACTTGCCCTATGGCAAAAATCTAAAGGGGAAAAAAAAAAAAAGAAAGAAAAGAAAAGAGGAAAGTAAAGAAAAGAAAAGAGAAAAGAAAGGAAGAGAAGAAAAAGAGAAGGACAAAGAAAAGAAGACAACCAAGAGCTTTTTTTGGCATGAGTGCAAGTTAAAGAGTAGAAGGGAATAGATTAAGAGAAGAAGCAGTTTTTGTTGATAAAGTTATTTGCCTTCATCCTGTACAAACTTGTTCTCCCAACTCTTCTCCCATGGGTAATGATCCAATAAAGTTTTTAGAAAAGATTACCATGCAGATGAGCAGGTGGTATAATGGTTCCATCTCTGGACTCCCACTTAGTTCACCACAGCTTGAATCCTAGACCCAGCAGCTTAAAGCTCATGCTAGGTGTGTGTGCATGCATGCCCAAAATCCCAAGAGGAGAATGGAGAAGAAGGGATTGCAGTATGGTCACACCCCCGGGGATGATTTCTTGCTTTCTGTCCCCCTCTCTCTGGTGAGCACATGTGTTCTTTAGCAAAAATCTCTCTTAAAAAAAAAAAAAGAAAGAAAAAAGAAAAACTTACAGTGGGAGCAGTGCTTCTGTAAGCAGGAAAGAAAAGGCAGGGGGAATAACACCGAGACGTGTGGTGTAGAAAGGATACCAGAGAAACTATTGGGTTGTAAGAAAAGTCATGACACATTTTTGCAACAGACTGTGCCAGTTCATTTTCGAAGTAGTAGATTCATTCGCATCTATGTTATTGCTGTGTCATTTGACAGCTGACAGCTCTAGTTTCATTCTAAAAATGAGTTAGGTGATTTGATTGAGCTTTGGAGATTTTACAAGATGCCAACGGAAGACCAAACCGCATTTTTGCCACATTTTACTGTTTTACTTCCGTAAAGGTAAGACTGTGCATCAAGCTTGGAAAGTTGTGTAAAGTTTCTGTTGACAATGCTCTGCAAGAACTCAGTGCCAGCGATGATTCACGAAATTGTGTGCTGGTGATTTTGTTCTCGGTGACGCTCCTTGGTCAGGGAGGCCCACCGAGGTGGATGACCGTAAAAGAAAGGCATTGAAGGAGTCAAACCTGCATTACACACGACACTAGAGATTTCGGCAACATCAAACATCCATCATTGGGGCATTCATGACCACCTGAAGAAGTGGGGATATGTAAGCCAGCTTGATGTTTGGGTTCCTCATGAACTCAAAGAAGGCCCTTTGATGTCACGTATAAATAACAGATAAACAGGTACCCAGTGGGGTTCTGGAGTCAGTCACCAGTGGATACCTAGGGAAGAGTGAATGAACCTTTGGACTGAATAGGAAAGAGGAAAGGAGATAACTTGTTTTAGTTAACTATTTTTTTCTTCTGTGTTTTTTCATCTTTCTCCAAATATACCTACAATTCACCCATAAAGGAAAATTCATCCCCAATTTTTTTTTTCATTCAGCTTGTATAAACATGGCTAGAAACCTCAGAAAACAATTGGCTGTTTGAAGAAGACAAGACAAAACCAAGCTGCTTTAATCTGTTGTGATCTTTTCCTTCAGAAACCTAGATTGGCCCAGGGAGATTGAAGTGTTCTTCCCAAGAGACGGACTGTCTTCCTACATCCTCTCAAGAGAGAAGAATGACATGAAGCAACTGCTATTCATACATGGGAAACCAGAAACCATTTTGCAAGTCATGATTTTTCCCAGCTAAAACACTAACATTGGGCTTAGTATCAATTCTTCCTTTATTAATTTGTATTGCTTTAATTTCCTCTCCAGGCCTGAAGGTTTAGAGAAAATAGAAATTCCAATTTTCTGACATTAAGGGACTTAAAAATGCTGAAATCTATCTAACGGTTTGGTATAGTAAAAGTCAATATTTTCTCATTGTCAGTTTTTCTGTTTTATGAAATGTGTTACAGTTAGCTGAGCACCTTTTCAATTTCTCAGTATTGTCTCTGAAGCTTAGGAACAGAAATCCATTGCCTTTGAAACAGGGTAATGTTTTTTTTTCACCTAAGAAGTAGTTGTTTCAACAACACTCTGTGCTTGTCACTAATGGAAAAGTTGGTATTAAACTGATCTTTCTCTCTTATTAAAAAAAAAATCACTTGATCAATAGCAATATTCAAAGCTATTAGCCAAAAAAAAAAAAAAAAAACTCAAGAGCAGATGTTTTAATGTTTTAAAGAAAAGTTAAGCTGTTATGTTTTTAGTGTTTGGTGACCTGACAGTTTAGAACACTCGTAGGGTTATAAGACTTGTATATCCTAGTAATTTCAAGACACAATTGCTATTTATCAGATCATAGAATTGCAGAAGAGTGATAAAATTCCTGCGTCTTCTCACTAGCCTAACTCTCTTTGTACTTAAATCTCTTCCATAGTTTCCTTATTAAGTATTTTTCAGACTATGTGTGTATATATATATCTCTATATATCTATATCTATCTATCTATCTATCTATCTATCTATCTATCTATCTATCTATCTATCTATATCTTTCCTGAGCAATGATGGGCCCTTTTTGAATTCTCAGATAAAGATCTTAAGACACTTCTCTTTATTTTCATTCAGAGTATGTCTTCTGATAATTACAGTTTTCTGCATGTGGTATGATTGGTTATTTCCTGCTAGATACATTTTATTTGGTCACTGTTATTTAACACCCAATGAAATATTTTCACAGCTTAACATTGTAAGTTTCAGAACACAATATTCCATGTTTCATTTGGTAAGTAATTATTGCATAGAATGATTATCTCCCTAATTCTGAACACTATTAAGAGAGACTGAAATTGACTTCACTTTTATATTAATTATGTAGAGGTTTTCATGTATCTCCCATTAAAAATAACCCCTGGAGCCAGTAGGTAGTGTAGTGGTTAAGGTGCTGGACTCCTGTGTGGTTGACTGCAGTTCGAGTCCCAGAACTGGCGACTAGAAACCCACATGTGAGCATGTGCAGGTGTGCCCAAAGTCCCAGGAGGAGAAAGGAGGAGAAGGAATTGTGGCATGACCATTCCCCCTGGCGGGTGATTTCTCGCTTTCTGTCTCTCTCTTGTCTCTTTCGTGAGAACACATAGCCTATAGCAAAAATATCTCCAAAAAATCCTCTATTTTCTTGTTTTTAATTCTTTTTTTTTTTTTTTAAGAGAGATTGTTGGGGCCAGTGGATGGTGTAATGGTAATGTTGCTGGACTCCCACATGAGCGACTATGGTTTGAGTACCAAACCTGGTGGCTTGAAACTCACGTGGGGCGCATAGGTACGCTTGCCCAAAGTCCTGAGAGGAGAATGCAGGAGAAGGGACTGTGGTGTGGCCATCCTCCCTAGAGAGGGATTTCTTGCTTTCTGCCTCTTTGTCTCTCTCTTTCTCTGACAAGACACAGAGATTTTTGCTTTAGGGCACGTGCACTTGCCAGGACCTTAACCGTGGCTGACTACATGGGAGTCCAGCAACGTAACAATTATGCCATCCACTGGTCCCCCTAATTATCTTACAGTGACAAGCATCTTCCCCTTTTCCCGCCTAGCTCCATTTTGATAATTTTTTGGTCATCTGGGGGCTTCCTAAATGCTGGATCTTATTTCACTATATTTTTCCTTGGGACAGTCTATCTTCTAGTCCTTCCAAATTTATGAAAACTGAAATGTAAAACTTCAAAGTTCAAGATGTAGTTACATCATATCTTTAGTTGTAGTCATTTTTAACCGTATAGTAGGAGAAGAAACTAAAGGTCACCTGAAAATAATTCAGCTTAGAATATAAATCAGAAGAAATGGTAAATGATTTAGAGGCACGTTTAAGGAAAATCAGTATTAATGCTTCTTGGAGCGTCACTAAGTTGTAAAGATCATCCACTGTGCTAATAATAGTGGTAAATACAGTATGTGGGTGGTTAATGTTAGATCAGTCAAACACCCTCTAGAAAGCTACAAATGGAAAAAAAGCCTGAAAGAAATGGATGAAAAGGAAAACTATGTAATTGTTGCTAGACTAATAAGATGTTGGTTTGAATCTTTACCCTTGGAAACTAAATTACTGTCATAGAAGCAATTATGTTTCATGTACTCATGTTTGGTGCGGGTGTTCCTTCCCGAAATACGTGCATCTGTCACACAGCTGGGCTTGGGGTGATAACCTCATTCTGTACATTGCTGCTCTCATGCCCTAGACACACTTTGAAACATTCAAAATGTGTTTGACTCTCAGTAGTACTAATTAATTAATGAGCCCGTGAGTAAGTAAACTTACTTATGTTTATAGGTATGGATATACTATGATTTGCAATGTCTTATAGTTACCAAGTATCTCACACAATTTTATTTTTTAAATGCAAAATGTTAGAGCTGTGTAGAGCATTATTTTACCTTTACCAGTGCTCAGGCTCGTCACTAGATCAGTTCATTCATCCTGTCCAGGATAGTGGATATCACCCTCGAATGGAGGAACTTTTAGGTGGCGTGATGGTTGGGGCACTGAACTCTCACGTGGTAGACTGCAGTTCAAGTCACAGGCCTGGTGACTTGAAACTTACACTGGGTCCATGTGCATGTATACCCAAATTCCTGAAGGGAGAATGGAGGAGAAGGGATTGTGGCATAGCCATTCCCCCTGGGGGGAGGTTATTTCTCATGTTATGTCCCTCTGTTGCTCTCTCTGTCTCTCCTATGAGCAAAAATCTCTCTCTCTCAAACAAAAAACAACTCCAAAGCCACATTTCACACCAATTAATTTAGAATGTGTGAGGATGAGGTCCAGATATTGTTATGTAAAGCCCAACAGGTGGTTCTGATATCTAGGTGAGTTTGAAAAACAAGGTCCTGACACTTGTCTGTTTAAAATCTCTCCAGTGTATTATGATTGCTATCTGATTTGCGAATCACTGGTAGAGATAAATAATTAATGCTCCAATGGGGGGCTGGCAGGTGGAGTGGTGGTTAAGGGCACTGGTCTCCCACATGGCTGACCATAGTTTGAGTCTTGGACTTGGTGGCTTGCTTTCTCACTTTCTCTTTCTCCCTCTGTCCTTCTCTGGTCAAATTTAAATAAGCAAATAAATAAATAAATAAATAAAGTTAAATAAAAATAATTATTAAAAAAAAATTAATGCCCCAAATAAGCAAAATGTCCAACCCCAGACAACAAGTAGGATGCAAGCAAGACTGATATAAGTGAGTCAGATTTCTGGGCCCAATGCTCTTCCTCTTGCCTTGTCCTGCACAATTTCTAAATTCATGCAATATTCTGAGGTAGCTGGCACCAATCTTTTTAGGTTATCACAGTGAAAGATTCAAACTCAAAAGTCAAGACTAAACTTCTGACAATCCCTAATGCTTCTCCTTCCCTCAAAAGACCCATAAAACAAAAGTCAAAGATCTGAGAAGGGCGTGTGAGTGCGACTGAAACGCTTGATGAACTAGGAGAGCTGAGAGTATGCTGATGGGAAAAGGACGTCTCGGGACATCCTTTGCTCTTGACATAGTGCTGTGCAAAGCCACCTGCTGGTTGGGTCACTGTCTCACATTACAGTGGCAGCGACCTTGATGGGATTATCCAAGTTACACAGTATATGAGCACTAATTTACACAAAAAGGAAAAAGAGAGAGGAGAGAGAGCGAGAAGTCCCATATGTGTCCTTGTAATGAAGTGTTGTATTCCTTTCCAAGGCTTACTCCCACAGGAAAACACACTGGGTGGCTTAACCAACTCACCTTTATTTTTCTCAGCCCTGGAATCCAGGGAGCCCTGGCAGTCTGAGGTGGAAGTGTCAGCAGGGTTGGCTTCTTTGGAGGCTTCTGTCCTAGGCTTGCAGTTGGCCACCTCTCTTCTGTCTGCACATGGTCTTCCTCTGTACTTGCACATGTCTGTCTCTCGTTTCCTCTTCTCATAGGAGCACTGGTTGTGTTGGCCCCCAGTGACCTGATTTAACTCATTTACCTCTTTAAAGCTTTATTTAGGTCTTTATGCCTTTATTTCCAAATATGATCACATTCTGAGGCACTGGAGGTTAGGACTTCAACATTTGATTTTGGGCATGGGGATAAAATTCAGCCCATCACCAGTGGAAAGAAAGCTATTCAGGCCTGTGCCAATGTCTGTTGTTTAAAAATCTGTGGCCAGCAGGTGGCGTGGTGGTTAAGGCATTGGACTCCCACAGGGCTAACTATGGTTTGTGTCCTAGACCCAGTGACTTGAAAATCATGCTGGCTGCATGTGTGTTTGGGCACAAAATCCCAAGAGGAGGCTGGAGGATGGAGGAGAAAGGATTGCAGCATGATCATGCCCCCTGGGGAGTGATTTCTTACTTTCCCTCTTCCAGTTTTGTTTATAGATGATCACGCACAAAAGAAACCATTCGAGCTTCTGGGTGTTATTAATGGTAGGAAAGAAATACCATTTTTCTACAGGAAAAAAAACAGTGCTTATGCAAATGTGTATTGAAATAGATGTTTCAAAATCTATTGTGATGTTTTCTCATTATCTTAACTTCTTTGCCTAAACTAGATAATTATCTGTCAATACTCTATATCCTGGCTCCTGAAGGCTTTTTTTTTTTTCTTGGTATTGAATTGCATCAAACCCTTTACTCTGTGAAAGCTCAACTGTTCAATATAAATATCTCAAACTTAAAACAATAAGAAACATTGACTAAGAAGTTATTTCTGATTATTTTTTATTAATATGATCCACCTATGTTTGATGCAGACATACAAAAGCTTTCTTAGTACTCTAATATCCAAAGTATATGAAAACATAGATGCTATAAGGCAGCTAATGGTGTAGCACTGAAGTAAGTGAAAAATCCCCATGTAATTTTTATAAACTAGAGCTCTACGGACCTCATGCTATTTGAAAACCATAACATATAGGTAAAAATGGAAGTGCTGTGTATTATTCACAACTTTTAAACTATAACACATACCAGTACTATGTATTAGAATATAGTGTTTTTCCTTTTATTTTTTTTCTCATTCAGTTTTTGCTGTAGGGCATATGTACCTGCCAGGGAAAGACAGAATAAGGGAAACAGAAATCGCCCCCTAGGGGGAATGACCATGCCCAAATCCCTTCTTCTCCATTTCCCTCTTGGAATCATGAGCATGCATGTGCCCATTTCTAGCTGTCTGTCCAGGACTCAAACCTCATGTGTCCATTTCTAGCTGTCTGTCCAGGACTGAAACCACAGGCAGCCATGTGGGAATCTAGTGCCATAACCACCCCACTACCTGCTGGCCAGAGGACTTAATTTTAAATGTATTTTTTTAAATGTACTCTTTAATACATTTTTATCCATTTCTATTTTTTTAACTTCAAGTACAATTGATCTGCAACAAGATGTACTGACTATACGTGTACAGTTTGAACACATGTTCATACCAAAGAAACCATATTTCTATAAAAATATTGAATGTTTTCTTTAAAGTCCCTCCCAGTGAATTGCTCCTTGCTAAAGCAAATACTGTCTACAAAGCATATTATTTCAGGCTAATTGTTCTGCTATTACATATATTGAATGGCCTTTTCTCCAGTTTCCATTACAATTTTCCTCATGTTTTCCCCATCATTCTCTAACAATCTCTTCAAGACCTTTCCGACTTCTGTCTGTTACCCAGTTACCATCACCACTGACACATGCTTTGATTTTTTTTTTTTTTTTATACTTCAGCTTCCAACTTGCAGAAATAGTTTTGACTACAATCACCAAAAAGTATTCTGGCTGGCTGTTTAACTTTGCATATACAGAATCACATGGTAGATGCTTTTGTGACTGACTTCTTTTGTTCAACATAGTATCTGTGAGATTCATCTGCATATTTGCATGTTTATTTCAGTTTTCTTTTGATCCAGTGCTATAGTGTTCCATTGTAGAACCTAGATCATTTATTCTTACAATGCACACACAGTGTTTCAAGTTTTGGACAGCTATGAATATGGTTTCCATGCATAGTTTTATTTACTTGACTTTTAGTGGGCATATGCCTTAATTTTTCTGGGATATACATAGTTAGGAGTGGAATTGCTGCGTCATAAAGAGGTATTTGTGTAGTTTTAATAGATACTAATAGACAATTTTCCACAGTGGTTAAATCTCTTTCTATTCCTCACAACAATGTAAGACTTTCAGCTGATTCATATCTAAATGTTCACAGAGCGGCATTCGAAACCCAGGCTTTAGGTTTAATCTGCCAGATATGTGGTGTGTGAACAAATGTAATATTTGTTGAATAAAGCATGACTCAGATCTTTCAGGTAAAGGTAATAATAAACATTCTGCCTTGTTTAAGTTATGCTATTTTCTCTTTATACATCTGTACTTACAATTACTAAATTTCTGTTTATGAAAATATGTCAATAGTTTTCAGTAATACAGTAATTTACGATTTTTCCCTATGCCAAACTGAACTGCTTTACTAAAGGAGACTTAAGAGCTTTATTAGAAACTGTCTCTTTTTTGACAATGTCACAATAAGCTGACAATTGCTATTTTAAAATAATATGGATTTAAAAGTGTATGTTGTTTATCTACAAATTTTTTATATGTTTATTTATTTAAACCTAAAAATGCCCCTGAATATATTATTTTCTGTTGCAAAAGAAACCAGATTATACAGAGATTTAAATTGTTGAAATTCATAAATTTGAAGACATATGCAAAAATTAGATCTTGCTTTTCTGGCTAGATTCAAAACCTTCTGGTAAAGAATCAAGGGGAAAAGAAACAAAACATTCATTTAAGGGATACAAAAATAGAAAATTGTTTGATGATAAGATATATGGTGATATCTTTAATTGGACCAATATACAGGGTACTGATGCTGGGAAAATTCATTTTGCACACTGCAATGATATATAGTGATTGAATGTATAAGAAAAAAATACAAAACCCAAAATACTTCTGGTCCAAAGACTTCTTATCTAACTCTCTGTAAACAATAAACATGTTTTAAAAAGAATTATTCATTTATTTTATTTATTCATTCATTTATCTTAATTTAACCACAGAAAGACAGACACACAGAGAAAAGAAAGTGAAAAAGCAAGCCACCACGTCCAGGACTCAAACTATGGTCAGCCATGTGGCAATATCCAACACCTTAACCACCACACCACCTGCTGGCCCTAGCAATAAGCATGCTTTAAGGTGTTAATTTAATTATTTTTGGAACAGAATATGGGAATTTCAGGATTTAAATAATTATATTTGTGACAGAACATTAAGTATTTAAATGTATTATAGAACATAGATTTACTTGGGGCCAGCAGATGGTGTTGTGGTTAAAGAACTGGATTCTCACATATTCTACTATGGTTTGAGTCCCAGACTCAGCAGCTTGAAGATCATGCCAAGTGCATGCACATGTGTGCCCAAAATCACAGGCAGAGACTAGAGGAGACGGGACTGTGGTGTGACCATTACCTCCCAGAGTGAGATTTCTCACTTTCTCTCTGTCTCTCTCTAGTCAGTGCACACACTCTATGGCAAAAACAAACAAACAAAAAACAAACAAAAAACAAAACACACACATACACACACACACGTTTAGTGTAAATATAATATAGCACTTAGTATATATTCTTTGTGTATGTATATAGTATGAGAGAGAGAGAGAGAGAGAAAGCACTTAGGATACATATATAAGAACTAACTAT
Source organism: Tupaia belangeri chinensis (assembly GCF_000334495.1). Taxonomy (NCBI): domain Eukaryota; kingdom Metazoa; phylum Chordata; class Mammalia; order Scandentia; family Tupaiidae; genus Tupaia; species Tupaia belangeri. Next base: position 523,569 of record NW_006159953.1, read on the forward strand.
AAAAGAACTAAGCACTCTCTCTCTCTCTATCTATATTTATAAAAGACTTAGAGCTGATTTGTGTGTGAATGTTCACCAATGGTATATGAGACCCACGCATTAGGTTTAAACTCCTAGATATGTGGCGTAAGAACAAATGTAATATTTTGTGAATAATTAGTTCTTCAAATAAGATCCTTGCATAAATTTAATATTATGTTCTATTTAATATTAAATTCTAAACCTATTGCAGTGCAATGAATTTTTCTATAGTATAGACATAATATAAATAATTTTAAAATTGTCTTTGACATTTCTAAAACAAAATCTCTTAAATATTTCAGACAGATCTTTATTCCACTTAGGATGTCAATAAAATATATTGCAGACGTCAGGTTAACTCCTCATTTTTCAGTGATAGCTGGGGTTATACTGTAGGTTTTGAGAATATTCTCTATCAGCTTTGAAAGAATAATAAAGCATTTTTAGACATTTACTTCTTGTTATTATATTAAGTTATTTTGTCTTGCTAGAATGCTCACTTGGTCTGAAGAATCTGTTCTAATTTAGGAAATTATTATTTTAAACTTGGATACACCACAGTGCTGGTATGTGTTATTTGGATTTTTTTTCACTAATATCTGTGAAAATATATAAACACTTCATCATTAAAGGAAGAACGAATGTTTTTATTTAATTTATATTATGTATTTTAAGTTTTGAAAGACATCCTGTGAAAGTAAGCTGGCAGTCAGGTTTATATCTGAAGCTGAACAGTCGTCAGCAAATCTGATTTTCTCAACTGTAAAGTAAGAGGTTGAACTTAATGAAGCTTAAAGACCCCTTAAGCTTTAAAAATATATGTGTTCATTTAATGTATAATTTCCTTTGGGTTTTTAAATCATCTTGGCTCTCCCTGCTGTTGCAGCTCTGGTTTTGAAACAGGATTTTATTTCTCTTTTTTAAATAAGGAGAAAATAGCTCTTGCCAGATTATGTCACACTCATTTGATTAAAAGCTGATTCTGGGGCTATATATTATGATATTAATATGAGAGTCTTTGTTTCACATCCTCTGGGCAGAGGTATTATATTGCACCTGAATAGAATCTCATTCTTGCAGAAAACTTCCTAAAACCCTTCTCCTTTTGAAGAAAAGGCCCTTTATACCCCTCTGATTTTTCATTTCCTTTAAATACATTCAATGAGATTTTCATTTCATATCTCAATTGACTTGTATACTTGAGTAATGCACCTTGTTAAGATGATTTCACAAAAATAAGCTTTATTAAGGGTTTTCTTCATTCAATACCTTTTGGAATTCATTAAAATCTCCTTTCACACTTGTACTTCATAAGCAATTTCTGACATGTGGCAGATGTTCAAAAATGGTGTTTTGTTGTTGTTTTGGTTAAATTTGTCTCAGCTTAATTACCACAAGATAGCGTTTGAAGTAAGTGGAACCTTATTACTTTTTTTGAACTTAAATAATTTAAATGTTATATAAAGTAATACAATTCATTTTAGTATATAATCCTTATTTATCTGAGTTTTAATAAGTATACAAAATAGAATTGTTTGCCTTACTCCTCACACCTGTCCACTACCATGAAGAGTGTCACCATCATGATCACTCAACTACTGCTCTGTGCAGAGGGAGCTTCCCAAATGACACAGTACACAAAATGTCCTCAGATACCTCTGAATTTTCTAATTTTACAACCTTTCTCTTGTGTCTGTTTCTCAGGTGATCACTTGAAACTTGGATAACTCTGATAGCTAAAATAGCTAAACGTAGTAGAATGATATGTTAGGGAAGTTTTTTTGACCATGGAAACCTATACTTCTGATTTTACAAAATCTCTAAAACCTGCTTTATTTGATTCACGTCTCCTTGATACTGGTTCTTGACTCTGTTCCCTGTAGTTTATGTCATATATCAGCTCTAGATAAGGAGCATATGGCTGTGCTGTTCTTTTCCTTTCTTTTCCTTTCCTTTTTTTCTTTTTTCTTTTCTTTCCTTTTCTTTTCTTTTCTTTTTTCGTTTCCTTTTTTTTTTTTTGAGAGGTTTTTTCTTTTTTTGTACTTGCTAGAGAGACAGGGAGACAAAGAGACAGGGAGAAATCACTCCCCAGGAGGAGGGCCAATTCATAATCTCTTCTCCATTCTTCTCTTGGGATCTTGGGTACACATGTATATGTGCCTGGTGTGAGTTTTAGTTTGACCAGAGAGAGACAGACAGAGAGAGAGAGAGAGAAAGACAGAGAGAGAGAGAAAGTAAGAAAGTAGGACTCAAACTACGGTGGACTATATGGGAGTCCAGCAACATAACCATTACACCATCTGCTGGTCCCACTATGTCATTCATAGAAACTAGTTACTAAGACAGATAACACAAGTCCAGGTAGTGTGTTGCTGTGCACATATTGAAATATTGGCATTGCCTTGTGCTCCATTATATTTTAAACCATGGCGTATTTCAAATATACAGGGAAATGGAGATGATAACATTATAAACGTTTGTATCCACTATCCAGCTGTATCAACTCTTGGCGGTTTTATACTGTCTTAATTTCTTTAAGGAAAGAACACTACAGATACAACGGAGGTATGGTTTCTTTATATTGCTAATTTTATTATTTTTTAAAAATGTGTCATTCTATTGGATTCTATCCTTTACTCTAAATTTATTTTGTTCATATCTGAATATTTATTTATTTACTTGTTTATTCATTTACACAAGAAATATCTACTAAGTTTCTAGGAAGTAAAGCCCAGCATGGTGAGAGATATTAGAGTAAAACTGATCACTGTCCTTGAGGATAAAAGTAGAGAGCTAGGAATGGGTAAGGTCAGAGAAAAAAAATCAAATTGCTAAAGTATAATGATGATGACAAGTGACATAAAAATGGCCAAATGAGCTATGGGGTTTGAGACAATAGAGAGAATATCTGATTGGAAAGGTCAGTTAGTGTTTCATAAAAGAAATGCCATTCAAGTTGACATTAAAGTTTGAATTTTGCTTAATAGAGATGTTTTATTATTTTCATTTATCACTTGATAAAAGATCAATTAGATGAAATGGCTGTAGCCATATATTTCAGCTGCTGTTTAACTCATTGCAAATATTATCAAGTGACGTCACTGCTTACCTTTGCTGCTGGCCTCCAAGAGGTCTTTTAGTGAGCTAGGCAGGAATGTTGTGGGTATGGTTGGTGCTGACACTTCTAAAAGCAAGGACTTAGTAGAACATTCTGGGGCAGGTCGCCTAGCCTCATGGTTAGAGGAGCCAAATTGCACATGGAAGATCAAGGTTAGAATCCCAGCCCCAGTGTCTTATAAAACACATCAAGCATGTGTGGGGGGGAGGAGGCGGGGTGGGAGTGGGAGGGAAGGATGCCCAAATCCTTACAGGATGGAGAAATGTAAAGGAGGGATTGTGGTATGATTACACCTCATAAAGAGTTGGTTTCTCTCTCTCTCTTTTAAAGAATTATTTATTATTATTTAATTTGACCAGAGAGAGAGAGAGAGAGAAAGAAAGTAATAAAGCAAACCGCCAGGTCTGGAACTCAAACTGTGGTCAGCCATGTGGAGCCCAGTGCCTTAACCAGCACACCACCTGCTGGCCCCACTTTCTCCCTCTCTTTCTCTCTGTCTCACCAGTGAGTGCTCATACCCTCTGGCAATTAAAACAAGATTAAAAAAGAGAAGAACTTTCTTTCTTTGTTTGGGAAAGACAGGGAGACAGACAGCGAAAAATAACCCTCCAGGGAGATGGCCACGCAGTAATCCCTTCTCCTCCATTCTACTCTCAGGATCTTGGGCACGCACGCACATGTGCTCAGCATGAGTTTAAGCCACCAGGTCCGGACTCGAACTGTGGTTGACTACATGGGAGTCCAGCAACATAGCCATTACACCAGCTGCTAGTCCCAAGATGAACTTCCTTACAGAAGTGAATTAGGCAATGTCATATGGGGGGGACTGCAGTTAGAGTTTCAAATTATTAGAGTGCTCATCTTACCTTTATGACTATCTATAACATTCATATATTTTTCCGTCTTACTATCCAGAAAGGTTAAAACACAGTTTAAGTTTTTAATCTTAATTTCATAATCTTTTATATAAATCAATTGCCAAACAGCCTAAGGCCAACTGGCCCATGTCTGATGAAGGTTTCTTGCTGTGTCATTTCATGGTAAAGCCATCACATGGTGCCTCATAACAAGTGTGCATGCATCAGAGAGCAACTGAAGGCTGCTTTTCAAAGACCCATACTCTCAGTAAACCATTGATCCATTAATCCATGAATCACATCTTAATTAGCCTCACCTTCAAATAGTTTGAGCATTTCTAATCTGAGCTTCAGAAGTCTGAAATGCGCTAAAACCCAAACTTTTATGTTTCCAACATGATGCCATTCATGAAAAATTTGATACTTGAACTCATGTGACAGGTTACTGTCAAAAAACACTGCATTAAAAAAAGTGCCACAGAAACTTACCTTCAAGTTGTGTGTATAAACTTACCTTCAGGCTATGTGTATAAGGTATATGTAAAACATGAATTGCATGTTTAAACTTGGGACCCCATCCCCAAGATATCTCATTATATGTATGCTAATATATGCAAATTTTTTGAGAGAGTTTTTTTTTTTTTTGCTATCAGGTGCGTGTGCTCACCCAAAAGACAGAAAGACAGAAAGACAGAGAGACAGAAAGATAGAAATCACCCCCCATGGGGGATGGTTATGCCACAATCCCTTCTTTTCCATTCTCCTCTCAGGATCTTGGACATGCACACACACACATGCCTGGCGTGAGTTTAAGTCACTTGGTCCGGGACTTGAACTGCAGTCGACTACATGGGAGTCCAGTGACATAGCCACTACACCATCTGCTGGTACCTATGTATACAAATATTCTAAAATCTGAAATAATTCAAAATCTGAAACACTTCCAGTCCTAAGCAGTTCAGATAAAGGATACATGAAGGGTACGTTTCCACTGGCAGTAGTTTCCACTTGAGTGTCTGTGGAGACAGTCAGAGCACAGTAAGTATCTTGTGACATCTTACTCTATAACGTGCCTTATCAGGAGGTCAGAATGAACTTCTCTGAAACCTATTCAAGTAAATTAATTGATTAAACAATCATATACCTCATTAAAATATATTTCAGTGGGAAGCATATGACACTTGAAAAATAGAGTCTCTGAAGAGCCAGTAGGCTATCCTTTACTGGAATAAAAATTCGATGAATGTAATAGTATATTTTTGCATGAAACTTAGCTCAATGTTACATACTCACATTTATAGCTATCATTATCTAATATAAAAGCAAAAATTCTCACCCTTCAATAATGTAAAGGAACAAAAATATGAAATGACTTACATCTACAGTAGATTTTGTTAATTAGTAGTTTAAAAATAGTATTTAACTGAAATATTACACAGAAGAGATCAGGGAAAACATCTTCAAGAATACAGACTAGTGCATTTTTACAAATTGAACATATCCCGTGCAGACACCAACCATACTACAAGAACACATTATTAACACTGTAAACTACAATTATTATCCCCACTTCCAAAGTTAATCACTATCGTGACACTTTTTCTTTTTTTGCAAGTTATGAACTATAAACAAATGGAATCACACATACGTACTCTTCTGAGTCTGGTTTTTATTCAGTATTATATCTCCAAGATCAGAGCATATCATTAAATAGAGCTCATAGATCTTTATTTTTATTGTTGTGAAATGCTCCATGTATGAATATAATATTTATTTATCCATAGTACTATATATGGACTTATAGAATGTTTAGCTTATTTCAGTTATTTGGATATTAAAATTATGAAACTATACACATTTTTTATATGAGAGAATTTTCTTACTTAGTGTACTGGCACATGCGTCCTGAATCTGTATACTTCATGGTGTGTCATTCTGGACTCTCTATTCTGTTTTAATTGTCTATGTGTCTATCCTTGTTTCATCTATTGTAGCTTTATACAAAGCCTTGACATGTAGCAGGATAAACCCTCCAAATTTGTTTTTTAACATCACCTTGGCACTTTTTGAACCTTTGAATTTCTATGTAAATTGTGAAATCAGATTGTCTATTTTAGCAATCATCTATTTGAATGTGAGTTTTCATAATTCTTCATCTGACTTTTCTTATTTTTTAGATTTTTGTGATAAGGCACATATGCTCACAGGAGAAGGACAGAGAGAGAGAGAGACGAAGAAAGGAAAAGTGAAAAATCACCCCCCGCAGGGGATAGCCATACCACAATCCCTTTTCCTCCATGCTCCTCTTGGGATTTTAAGCATGCATACACATCACACTCAGCATTTTTTCAATCTATCAGGCCAGGGACTTGAACCATGGAGTAGGTCATGCGGGATCCAATGACTACTCCACTTGCTGGCTCTCATCTGACTTTTGAAAACATTTAATTATAATAATAATTATTATTTTAATTTGCTATAGGGCATGTACACTCACCAGAGGGAGAGAAAGAGAGAGAAAGCAAGAAAATAAGCTGCCAGGTCTGGGTCTCGAACTGTGTCTTCAAATGTGGGAATCCAGTACCTCAACCACCATGCCACCTGCTTCCCCTCATCTGACATTTTTAAACATTTAGAAAGGTTGTGTAGCAAAAAGGAAACAGTTTCAGCAAAAATCAACGATCTAAATGCTCCTGAGACGGGAGAGGAGTAACTGGAGCAGCTCCAGTGCTCAGGAAAGCCTCTCAAGGGGATGGGAAGCAGAGGGAACATGTCTGCTAGAGCAGAGGTCTGATGTCACCCGCCTGTAAGGGAGACAGAGTCAGCGAGCTGCCTCACTGCAGATTATTGGCATCAAGTCAGAAAGCTTAAGCCTTGTTGGTAATTTTATGTGTTTATAGTCCTCAGTGATAGGAGATTTTCATCTTGCCTATCGCCATTTAACTTTTAAACAATTGCTTTTAAATTTCTGCATTTAATATGTATACATACACACACACATATGACTTTTATGTGTGTGTGTGTGTGTATAATCTTGTAAATGCACAGAAAACACCTTTCAAAAGTATCCGTGTCAAACTTCTCCTTGACATAGGCTTCACTATGGAAAATACACATTTTTATCATACCTGAAAGAAGCAGGATTTTTTCTAATAAATATGACAGAAAAATGCAGATTCTACCAAGAGGTTCCTGAATAAAGAGAAAAAGACTAAGAAAATTCCATGTTGTTTCAGTACTTCATTACAGATGAAAGAAATTATTAGCACACAAGAATTTTGTAAATTTCTTCATATTCAAAATGCAGATTATTTCAGATGTTTTACTCCTAAAGAAGCAGGTGAAATTGCTCTTCATCTACTCTGCGGTTATCATTAAGAGCTGATCTATTAGACTGTCTATGGACTTCAAAAAAAAAACTATAAAAAAAAGCACAAAATAAAAATGTCAGTTTTATTTTTGGTATGATGTCACTTTATTAATTTTTGAAAAAAAAAAAAAGCATCAAACTGTAAGCACATCTGCTTAGTTTAGAGGCTGTAAAGGTATCCAGTTGGCAACTCCAGATGCTGTTCCCAAATATGAGTTTGGATTGAATAGTTACAATCTTGTGTCTTTTTTTTTTTCTCTTTCAAACACTCATGATTCTTTCTCTCAAAACTGACATATTATAGTTTCAAGTCACTTCCAGTTATTATTGTGGGTGAGATTTTCTTTCTTAAAAAAAAATGTCCTCATTATTTATATCTGGTGAGTCATTATGAATTCCACACAAGTTTAATTTGTGTATTACAGTTGATAATTTGTTACTTAATATTTTAAGGATTTTCCAAATTTTATTTATTCTATTAGGAGAGTATTTTTTCTTGTCATCTTTGTTTTAGTTATATAAAGAGTTAGTAAGTGCACATAATAGATATATTTTTAGTAGTAGTAGTAGTACAGGTTTTGTTGTTTTGTTTTGTTTTGCTATAGGGCACATGCATTCATTGGAGAGAAGAGTGAGTGAGAGAGAGAGAATAAAAAATCACCTCCCAGAGGGGATGGCCACCTTGTAATCCCTTCTCCTCCATCCTCTTCTTGGGATTTTGGGCAGGTATGCACACATGCCTGGTGTGATTTTCAAGCTGTTGAGTCTAATACTCAAAATGCCCAGTTGGCCATGTGGAATCCAGTCACCTTAACCTCCACGCCACCTATTGGCTCCCATGATACACACAGGTGTCAGTTCAGATGTAGGGAACTTTCCTAGGAGCAGCTTTGCTGGCAAATGGCTATGTGCATTTAAAATTTTCATAGATATTTTACTCCACAGTGATCTTCCAATTGACTTATCCACCATTAATATGTGACTGTGCCTCTTTTCACACGTCTTACCTAGCACTGTGCCTTTGCCAATTTAATATGTAAAAAATGAAATTGGACTCCAGTCTTAATTTTCATTGGGGTTAACCTGAATGAGTTTGAGGGTCTTTGCCTACATTTGAGAATTGTTTGTATTTCCTTATTTAAAGCTGTGTGCAAAAATATAGTTTAGTAAGGACATAACTCCAAGCATCATTCATCTTAAAACTTTATCCATCTTAAGGGGAGGATTTACTACAGACTGGAAAGCTTCTCATCTTTTTTCCTCATTTTTCTCACGCTATTTCATTTAGTTATTCCAGGGTTGGAACAGAGAGAGTAGGGATAGACAAGAAGCAGGGAAATCTTACTTGGATGGTGTAATTTAAATCTGTCCCTGTAGTCCCTAGGCTTGGCAATACCAGTTGTTGACTCTTTCCATGGTAGGATATTTTTGTGGTTTCCCTGGAGATCTTCCTGCTGGAACTTCTGAGTGGAGCTCCTGTGGTGAGTCCATGCTTTCTTTGCTCTCTGCTTCCAACTCTAATCTTAGACTGGGGGATTTCTGCAGCCAAAGGTGTTGAGGAGCTTTCACCTTGCCGTGTGGCTATCTTCAGTGGACCACTTAAGATAACGTAAAGCTAGTTCTATGCTGGTGAGTTTAGTTCTCATGGCATTCACCATCTTTGATGTTTATGGACATGCAGGACATTCCCAATAAGCCCACCTTGTGCCAAAGCCCCCATAAGTTTCTTTCTTGTAGACTTATTCTGGCAATAACATGACTACAATTCCTGGATGATTACCCTCACTCGATGTGGGGTGAGGAAACACCACAATACTACTGCTTTCTAACACTTTATCCAAAGGCATTATCTTAAACAGCCTCTTCAACTCCACACTTCTTATGTGTATTTCCTTCATGTAG
>NW_006159953.1:533134-553563 GCF_000334495.1 Tupaia belangeri chinensis
TCTTATTTATATTTCCTTCATGGAGGGAAATTGGTAATGATTTTATAGAACTGATGTCATGATTTCTACGATGCCCTAGATATTTAAAGTATTTGACTTCTTATCACATATGTATTGATTGGGGTTCTGCACAAACTTGCGGAAAGTAGTAAGAGCCACTTGCTCCAAACCAGCAAACTGTGGTCCTTTATTTTACCTGATCTCCCCAAATTGTGATAATTGGTTTATTCTAAGACGAAAAATGATAATAAAACCTTACACTTAACATAATTCTTACTGTAAAGTATGCTCCATTCTGAACATTATACATATAAACACATTTAATTTTCCATATACCATATTAAATCAGTACTATTATTAATACCATTTCGTAAATGAGGAAATTGAGGCTTAATGAGTAATTTGTCTAAATTCATGCAAATAGAGATTATTGGGTCAAGGTTTTGAACTAAGTCTGGTTCCAGAATTCAGTTTGTTCTCTTAACCATTATGCATTATTGACTCCCATTATATTATTTCTGACTTCTTATTTTCGTTGGGGGAAACAAAATCAAATCTCTTTGAGTTCATTTTGTTGCTAATAGAAGAATATACATGGAACTGGTGGTTTAAGAGAAGATAAGTTTATTATGCTTAGTTTGGGAGGTCCAAGGGCCAGGAACCACATCTGATGGAGTTTTCTAGGTACATCACAACATGAGGGAGGGCAGGATCTTTCCTTCTTTCTTTCTTTCTTTTCTTTTTTTAAATTTTTGCCATTTTGCCAATGATGTGTGCATTTGGCAGAGAGACAGAGAGAGGGAAAGTGTGACATCACCTCCCTCCTCATGGGAGAGGGTGGTTACACCACAATCACTTTTCCTCCATTCTCTTCTCAGGATTTTGGGCACTCATGAACATTTACCCTGTATGATTTTCAAGCTGCCAGGTCTGGGACTGGAACTATTGTCAGCTTTGTTGCAGTCAAGTGCCTTAATCACCATACCACCTGCTGGCCCCAGGAGGGTAGAATATTGAACAGAATATAATGTGTGTGTGATCTGGCCTCATTCTCTTTCTTTAAAACCAACCAGGAGACAATTAGAGGCAGCATCTTAATCACACAATTATTCCCCAAAGTTCCACCTTTCAACACCATGAAAGTACTAAATTTCCACTTAATACTTTCATAATACATCCAATTTCTTTTTTTTTCTTTTTTTGGGGAGATTTTTGCTGTAGGACATGTGCACAGAAAGACAGAAAGAGAGAGAGACACAGAAAGTGAGAAATCACCCCCAGGAGGGGGATGGCAATGCCACAATCCCTTCTCCTCCATTCTCCTCTCGGGATCTTGGGCTGGCATGGCCTCCCACCCAGTGTGAGTTTAAGCCACCAGGTTCAGGACTCAAACTGCAGTTGACTACATGGGAGTCCAGCAACATAGCCATTATACCATCTGCTGGTCCCAATACATCCAATTTCTAATGTATGAACTTTGGGGTAGGAGGGGGCATCCAAACCATAGCAAAATCTGAAGACAAATTGTCCTCATTTCCAGTTGACTTCCTGTCTTCTGTTGGCAACTGAACTGCCCTTGATGTGAAGACTCAACTTTGTAGATATACTAGTTCTCAAATTAGAATGGAAATCCAATATAATATCAAAAGAAATTTTATTCATAACTTGGTAAATCCACTTACATATTTAGATGATAACAGCAGGAAAATTTTTAAAATAAAGTGTGATTTTCAGTTCCATTAAAAATGTATCACAGGCCAACAGAAACAGTGTATTGCAAGCACGGGTATAAAGAGCAATGAAAAGAATATAGAGAAACATCACAGACCCTGGATAGACTGTATTTGAGTATTCTTAATCTGAGGCCCCTAATGTATGTGTTTGCATAGGGGACTGAATTCAGTAAACACTTGTAAGCACTTCTCCTGTCTTCAAAATAATATTACCCCTGCTTTTAATATAGTTGCAGATCAATGAATGTTTGTTAAATATGGGTTTATACAGATATAATCACGAAGTGCAAATGCAATACAAAATGATTTCAAAGTGAAACTGAAAATCTTTTGAACAGTGAAGAATTTAATGAAGTCAAGAGCATTGATATTTTAGAGTTCTTTGATCACAAACAACATCATGGATAAATGAGTAGGGTGAAGGAGTGCTTTGTCAAAAAAATTAAGCTTCACATATGTTTGGATCAGATCTATTGGAAGTTGTGTTGATTCCTTTTTATTTTATTTTTAAAATTTATTTTATGCTTTCAATTACTGTATATCACCACAAAATTGTAAAATGAATTTTTCCAGGATGAATACACTGCACATTAGTGCAGTTAAAGATATTATTGTAAGCGTTATCAACAGACAATCCTCCATTTCTGTGTCCCTTAAATATCTTGCCTCTCTATTTTGCTCCTTGAGGTTGTGCTAACTTCTACACATGAAAGAAAGAACCCGGTACAATTCTCTAAAAAAATTAGACAATATTGGTAAGTTAACGACATTGAACAAGCCTCATAAATTCATGCTAATCATAAATACAATTTCCTATAATAAATGTGTTTAATAACACATGGCTAGGCTATTACAAGTTTGTGGTTAAAAACCACGTGCAACCATTTGCATATATGCTCTCACTATTTTTCATTAACTGCAAGTAAACTTAGGGAGAAGATACATAACTTTAAAACCAGCAATGGAGGAGAACACATATCTCCAAGCTGTACTAAAATCTTTAATTCAACTGGCTAAACTTCAAAAGCGTCATTGACTTCTATTCCCTTTATTAGTACAAGAATGTAAATATTTTCCTAGCATTTTTTTCTTTTAAGAAAAGTGATATATCCCCCCCCCAAAAAAAAACCCCAAAAAACAAAAAACAAGAAAACAAAAAAAAAGGGACCAGCATTTAGTGTAATGGCTATGTCACTGGACTCCCATGTAGTCGACCACGGTTTGCGTCCTGGACCTGGTGGTTTAAAACTCATGCTGGGCGCGTGTGCGTGCATGCCCAAGATCCCCAGAGGAGAACAGAGGAGAAGGGATTGTGGTGTGGCCATCCCCCCGGGGGGGGGGGGATTTCTCGCTTTCTGTCTCTCTGTCTCTCTCTCTCTGTCTGGCGAGCGCACACGCCCTATAGCAAAAAACTTCTAAAAAAAAAAAAAAGAAAAGTGATATCCCATAGTATTTAAATTCTCTATGTGTTTATGTCCACAGGATTCTTAATAAATATAATTGCAATTTACTTTTTATAATGAAGTTAGTTTACATCAAAGCCTAAAATTGATTATTTTACAAATTGAATTATAAATTATTTTACAAAAAGAAAGATGAACCAATAGGTATCGTAAGAGACTTACTTGAATGCCAAATGATTTTAAAAAGAGAAAACATATGTAGTAATGGAAAATGTTTGGTAATGTTTTCTTTTTAAGTTCATACTATAAAAGTCAAATGTAGGGATCAGCAGGTGGTGTTGTGGTTAAGGTGGTGGACTCTCACATGGTTGACCACAGTTTGAATCCCATACCCAGTGGCTTGAAAATCATTCTGGGTGTACATGCATGTGTGCTGCAAATCCCAGGAGGTGAATGGAGAAGAAAGGATTGCACTGTGGCCATATTCTCTGGTAGGTGATTTCTCACTTTCCCTCTCATGGTCTCTCTCTCTCTGTCTCTCTCTGACACGTGCATGTACCCTATGGCAAAAACAAAAACAGTCAAACAAACAAAAAAGTCAAATGCTGTGAAAGCTGTTAAATCACATACCACACAATTTTCCAGAATTATGTTAAAAAGTCACTAAATTTGTTAAAAGTAACTTAATCCTTTGTTCTAAGAATTAGCATAGTTGAAATTCTGAGTTATTTAACTAAATGCTTTAAATTTATTTGGGTGAAAAAGGAAAGCACATGAACACATACAAGCAAAAGTCTGCGTTTTTTATTTAAAAACAAAAACTGAGATAAGTAATGTGAAAAAAAAATAGATGACTAGGTAGGTAAATTTTATTGTATCAAGTCAGGAAGTACCATTCAGTCATTAATAATAAATAGAGGACCAGTGTTATTGAGAAAGATTCTCACTATTGCACATTGCTGAGAGCAGGTATGCAGCTTGCTGAGGTTTGATATTGGTAATATAATTACAGTATTCATACTTTGCACCTGCTGAAAATAATGGAAAAAAATTGGATACAACTTTTTAAAGTTGCTACTAAAAAGCATCACACTTTGTCAAGATAATGGCATTACCAGTTTAAATCTAAGAAGAAGCAGGAGCATAAATATTCAGGTATAGTGCAAAGACTATGTTTTCTCTAATGCATTTACCAAATTAGGTACTCATGAACTCAGCCTCTGCAAGTGAGACTAGAGGAAAAAATTCAAACTCAAAATTTGCCAAGGATGGGAACCAGCAGTTAGCGTAATGGCTATGTCGCTGGACTCCCATGTAGTCAACTGCGGTTCATGTCCCGGACCCGGTGGCTTAAAACTCACGCCGGGCGCGTGTGCGTGCGTGCCCAAGATCCCTAGAGGAGAATGGAGAAGGGATTGTGGCGTGACCATCCCCTCCCGGGGGGGTGATTTCTCGCTTTCTGTCTCTCTGTCTCTCTCTGTCTGTCTGGCGAGCGCACGCGCCCTACAGTGAAAATCTCTCAAAAAAAAAAAAAAATTTGCCAAGGATGGGAGTCTAACCTTTATTGTCTCCTCATAAAACTGGTGCTACGGAGGGCTACGTAATCACAGTAATAGTGAATTAAAAATACAGTGAGGCCAAGCCCTGGAGCAGCTGGGCACTGTGCAGAGAAAGCTGGATTACAAGCAGCCATCCAGGGTTTCTGTCCAGCTCCTAGTGGCTTGAAAACATGGAGGATGTTGCCCCACAAGATGGAGAATTAGAGGAAACAGAATTGCCATAAGAACAGACTCCACAGAGGGTTCTTCCTCCTTCTCTCTTATGCACACAGGTATGTATGTGCTCGCACCCTCTGGCGTTAAAAAAAAAAATAAAAAGAAAGAAACAAAGAAAGAAAAAGAAAGAAAGAAAGAAAGAAAGGAAGGAAGGAAGGAAGGAAGGAAGGAAGGAAGAAAGAAAGAAAGAAAGAAAGAAAGAAAGAGAAAGAAAGAAAGAAAGAAAGAAAGAAAAGAAAGAAAGAAAGAGAAAGAAAGAAAGAAAGAAAGAAAGAGAAAGAAAGAAAGAAAGAAAGAAAGAAAGAAAGAAAGAAAGAAAGAAAGAAAGAAAGAAAGAAAGAAAGAAAGAAAACCCAAATATCAATAAATAAACAAACAAGAACACTAAACCGCCTGTTCGGTCACAGGGGCTTGTGAATGAAGTAGCTTGGTAACGAAGCAGAGCATGTTAAATAAAACACAGATTTACTGAGTCCTGTTTTTGACGGAGCAAGGGTCTGTCTTGGTGATGGTTTCATGTGGGTTTGAAAGGTCTGGGGTGCAGTGTTCTTCAGACTGTCGGTTAAGCACAGCTGTTTGGTAGCTTGCTCAGGAATTCTACATCCTTCCTAATTTACTCTCTGATTGTTCTAGCAATTACTGGGACAAGGGGCTTAACATAGACAAATTTAACTGTGGGTTCACCAACTTCTTTTATCAGTTCTGTCAGGTTTTGCTTCATGTATTTTAAAACTTTGTCAATGGATGCACATTATTCACAATTGTTATGACTTTTGGATGACTATTTCTCTATCATTAGAAAAGGTTCTTTTTAACATCAGTAACGCTTCTCACTCTTAAATTTTCTTTGTCTGATAGTAATATAGTCATTCTAGCTTTTTTAAATTAAATTTTTATCCTATTTTTATCTTTATTTTAAAGTGCATTTCTTTTGGACAATAAATAGTTGGATTGTCCCTTTTTATACAGTTTGACAATCTTTTAATTAGAATAAATAGATGATATAGATTTAATATAATTATCAGTGTGACTGGGCTTATGTTACATTCTTGCTATTTGTATTGTACCTTTTGAAAAGACTAAAAATATGGATAATCCTGGGCCAGCGAGTGGCATGGTGGTCAAGGAAGCTGGATCTCACATGATCTACTGTGCAATTTGAGAAATAGAACTGACATCTTGAAACTATGCAGGACATGTTCGATTGTGTGCCCCAAGTCCCAGCAGGAGAAACGAGAAGAGATTGTGGTGTGGCTCCTGGGGAGCACTTTCTCATTTTCTTTCTTTCTCTGTCTCTCCAGTAAGCACACATGCCCAGTAGCAAAATTACAACACAAATGGATAATTCTGTAGTGAGACCATTCTGGGCTAAAACATCTACAGTAATCCATGCCAGTAATGACAAAGGGCTCTAATTACAGGTACCACAGGCTTTTAAAAACTAGTAAAATCTATTACAAATAACTTTAAAACACAGTTTTATCAAAGCTATTTTTGTATAATCTTGAAGCAAAGAATTTTTACATTTTAAAAGGGTTATAAAACCACAGAAACTGGGGCCAGGAGTGGCGTGGTGGTTAAGTGTTGTACTCTCACATAGCCAACTGAGCAGTGAGCAGTGACTTGGGCATCACACCAGGCATATGTTCGTGTGTGCCCAAAATCCTGAGTGGTGAATGGAGGAGAAGAAGTTGCTGTGTAGCCATCCACACTGGGAGTTGATTCCTCACTTTCCCTCTCTCAGTCTCTCTCTGGCAAGTGCACACGCCCTATGGCAAAACCGTAAAAAATAAATTAATAAGTTTACTGACTCCAATAAATTAAAAAATTTAGATATTTAAATATAAAGGAAAAATAATATAGGAAAATGTCATCTACCAAGCTAAGAGAAATAGACTATTTGTGTATAATATAATTCAGCTGGATGTTGAGGTATTATAAAATATATGTATTGTCTTGGTCCAGTTTCCTGACATATAACCTATAAAACCCTCAGAATCTCCAAAGTGCTGCATATCTTTTATCTCCCAATGAAGTGACTAGTGGCTGAGAATCCTGGGTAGTGTCAAGATGGGCTGGTTACCAGAAAGACCAAGGCATAACCAGAAAGGTGAGACTTTCAGCCTCAACCCCAAACTCTGGGAATGAGAGAGGAGCTGAAGGTTGAATGCTCAACTTAGCCAGTGTTGTAATCAATCACACCTACATAATAAAGCCTCAGTAAAAACCCAAAAGGACTGGACTTAGGGAGCGTCTGGATACTGGATATGTGGAGATTCTGAGGAGTAGAAGCCCAGAAGCTTCTATACAGAAGCTCTGCACTCCTTTCCACCTTCCTTGCCCTATGCATCACTTTATCAGTATCCGCAGTGATATGCTCCCTAATAAACCAGTAAATGTAAGTAAACGTTTTCCTGAGTTCTCTGAATTGAGCTAGTCAGTGACTAGAACCTGGGGGTGGGAGGGGTTGTTGGGACCTGATTTGCATCTAGTAGGTCAGAAGTACAACAGAGGCGAAGTACAGTCTGAAGTGGGAGGCAGTCTTACCGGGTTGAGCTCTTAAACTGCAGGGTAGACCAGGAATATACTGTCAGAATTGAATTGAATTAGAGGACACCTAGCTGGTGTCCCCCACAGAACTGATCGCTTGCTGGAGGTCACAGAAGTTTCCTGTGTTATATGGTGAGAGTGTAGTAGGAGAAACCATTTCTTTGACCCCCTCCCCCATTTTCCTTACAGAGGTTGAAAATCTTCCCCTAAAGAAAACTCCTAGCTTAGATGACCTCATTAATGAGTTCAGCCAAACATATTATTGGAAGACCTTTCCAAAATATAGGAACCCTGACGAAAATATTCTTCATCTCATTTTATGAAGCCAGCATAATCTTGGTACCCAGATTGATAAGCATAATAAAAGAAACAACGATAGGCTGTAAATATCAAAACCAGTAAATTTAAAAATACCTCTACGTCTAGCAACGTGTTAAAAATACATCATAAACAAGTTTAGTGTATCCTAAGAAAACAAAAGATTTATCATCAGATGAATAAATTTAAGCAAACTCACACTTTAAAGGAGAAAATTCATATGATCTCAGTAAATGTACTAAAAATATAAGAATAAATTCACCAAACACTCTGATAAAAAAAAAAAACCTCAACAGCTCAAAAAAAAAAAAAATCTTTAACATGTGCAGCAAAACGTGCACTTAACTAGCAATGATCTTTCCTTTAAAATCAGGAATGACGACATCTGTATTAATAGTGGTTCTATTCAATGCCTTATCTGAGCATCTAGCCAGCATAGTAAGACCAAAATACATGAAACAAAAAAATTTCAAGAAATTCCACGAATGGTCACTGTGAATATACGCTGATTTACCTTCTCACATCTTAGAGGATTTACATTACATGCTCAGGGTCTTCTGCTCTAAGTAATGGCCCGATAGTTTATTTGGATCAATCTCATAGTTTAGTGGGAAAAAAAGTCTTCCTAAGAGACTGATTGAAGAACTGACAATATTAGAAGAAATAGAAAGGAACTCTAAGTGGAAAAGGGGTGAATATATAGTTAAAATAAATCCAATCAAACTAAGGTAAAATGAGCTATGCCTTTGTTGGCTGTCCCTCAGAGTAAGGCTTTCGAAATAATAGGTTGCACTCCTATTTTTACTTTCTAAACTTCTATTTCTCCCAGAATTGCAGTCTGACTCCCACTCAAACAATATCACTGGAATTACCCTCAAGTGACCCAGTCGGTCTAACTGCCTGTTAAAATCTGCTCATAACTCCTTTTCCTTTGCTTTATTTTTTTTTCCTTTTCTTCCTTTTCTCTTTCTTTCCTCTCCTCTGTTCTATTGCAAACTTTCCTTTTTTCTTGTGAGTTAAAAATAACCATTAATAATTTACCAAACTTTGTAGTCAAAGGTAAAAAGAGAAAATGATCACAGATACATCTTTCTTAGAATAATAATTTGAAGGTCTATTTAAGTTTTTTTATACATACACACATATATACATATATATATATATGTACATATATATATATACAGGTCAGATGAAGGGTCTTTACATTATACTCTCTTGAATTGAACTTTAATTCTAATGATAATGTGATTTAATACACACCTGAACATCAGAATTATATCATTGTTGGTACATTTTAATTAGGAAAATATTTTCTTACATAGGCTATGTTGGGCAAATTTAGCTGTTTACCTCATCTTCTATACAGATAATTTAAACAATTTCATACTTTTTCCATTTATTTTACTGCAAGTTATTTTCCTAAAATAAATTTTTAATGTAGTTATTTCAAAGAATTCTTGACATCTACTAACTCTGTTATTATTCAAGTTTTATTATTTATTGTTTTAGTCACCAGGAGCTTTCTTTGAACTCATTAGCTCCACTAAGCCAGTCTGACAAAGGTAAAATATGTCAAAATATTAGGTATTTTTCTTTATTTTTTAGTGAGATAGAAATTTGCCTTGGGCCAATGTGATGAATTTAGGTTGTCAATTTCAAATTCTACTGATTTCTTTCCGTGACATATAAACTGTAAAAATCTACTTTATAGACTTTGGTAAACAATAAACATTATCTTTTCCATAAATCAAAATAAGTTCTAAATTAAATATCTGTAACTCTAAGCCAATGGATAACTCCCCTGAGATCTTCCAGAGTCTCTGACTCCCTCTGTAAAATTCTCCCTCAATATAACACAGTACTAGTGGACAGGATCAGGTTTATGTTGTGCTTTAGTATTAGGTCTGCTCAGTTTGATTTAAGTACAGATTCCTGTTGGTAAGATTTTCAGGACCAGCTCATTTCCTCTGATCTCTTGCTGTAACAGAAATCATCCCCAGGGCCTCCTACCTTAGCCACTGTCTTTACACATGCAATGCAAGTGTCCCCCCTGGGATGCTGCTAGCCTGTAGGGTGCTGGTTCCTTTGACCTCAGGCATAAGGACATCTCTCTGCTCCACTGCTTAAAGTGTTTCTTTTTATTTTATAATTATTTTAATTTTATTTTAGGTTTTGCCGTTGTGCATGTGTGTTCGCTGGAAAGACTGGCAGACAGTGAAAAACATCACTCTCTAGGGAAATATGGCCAGGCCGCTATCCCTTCTCTTCCATTCTTCTCTTGGGATCTTGGACTCACAGATGTCTCTGGTGTGTTTTTCAAGTCAACAGGTACGGTACTTGAACCAAGGCTGGTCATGTGAGAATCCAGCACCTTCACTACCACACCACCTGCAGACCTGAAGTGTTTCTTTTTAATCTTTGGGGCAAGAAGTCCCACTTTCTTTCCTGCTTTGCCAGAGCACAATCTTTAATCAAGGGCCTCTTTCTTTCCATTTTTTTTTAAACCTCCAAGGTCTTCTGAGTTTAGGATGTAGAAAAACAAAAACTTGAAGTTATTTCTAGATTCTATCCTCCTTCCAATTTACCAGAAGGTACTAATATAGATCCCTGGCTAGGTAGATAGGGTTAGGAGCCCATAGAATAGAGAATACAAGACAAGATGGAGTCACTATAGTCAAGCCTTTAATAAAAATAATTTATTGCTCTCGTTAGAAATCAATTATTAGCTCTCACTACTTGATTACGCAGAAAGTCGCTTGCAGCCTGCTTGAGATAATGACCGTTGAAGTTAGTGCTTTCATATCATTACTACATTACACACCAAGAGTATAATCTCTCCTGGTCTGGAAAGCAAGAGGGGGAAAGACCTCTTCTTTGATATGTATGACTACTTGCTGACTAGGCTAGAAATAGACAAATGAGCTATTGTCCTGAGAGCATTGTCCTACTCAAGGACGGTGATTAACTAGTGACTCCCCAGCAGCACTGGCATCTCTTAAAAAAAGTAGCTTCCCCCTCATCTCCTTAGACAAATACAATTTTCACAAAGTTTCTTTCTTTTTTTTTTTTTTTTTTTGTCAGAGCCCATATAACTGGGCTACTCCTACTCCCAAGGGGTAACCTGTTCGGGCCCCCCTTCCGCTTAGCTGAGAGCTTTGGCTCTTATAAACCTTGCTTCTTCCTTTCCACCTCTCCATTTATCTTGTGTTTCTAATTCTTTTTTAGTGTCAGACAAGAACCTGCCCAACTGATGAATCTGATCATCCAGCACCCCTGCATTACTAAAATAAATCATTTAGGCTGCTCATTCAAATGAGGTTAAAGAACAGAAGACAATAGGAGGAAAATTATTTTATAATATTATAAAGCTGCATTAGTATAATTTTATATGATCAATGTCACATTTTTTAATCTACCAATAGAATGTGATTCATTTTCTAGGCTCTTTTAAAAATATTTAATAATTTTCCCTTTGGGACATTTTAGTTGTTGGAAGCTTTATTTGGTGTTTATTTTTCTATAATGATATTAAATTAATTGCTAAAGTATTTTGTTGATACTGTAATATAAAGCAAGGTAAAGGTGATTTTATTACTGTAATTGGAAACAATAAAGAAATAGAAGTATAAAACTCAAAAAACTGCAATAAAAGATTCAAAGTGTATGTTCTTTTTTAAAGGAGTATTTCTTTCTTTCTTTCATAAGTGAGAGAGAGAAAATGAGAGAGAGATGAAGAGAGCATCCACAACAGGGTCTTGACAAGGTGATCCATCCCAACTTTCATCAGCTCAGATTATGAGCACCAACATGACCTGTGAGCTCTGGGGTGGGGGGTCTCCAGATACAAATCTGGTACCTTTCCATGTGGGTCAGCCTTGCAGAGCATTGCCTTTCACTGCTGCATGACTACCTGACCCTCAAAGTGTGTATTTCTTACAGCAAGGAGCAGAGGCCATCCATGGGACAGAGTTTTGTTAACTAGGTTTTGAGCAAGATTAATCTTGATTTTGGGCATTTCTCATTGTATTGGGAAAAATGTCTATGTAACACTACATGTTTAGGCTGCCTGAAAGCTCCTCCCTATTTTGTTCCTTGATTTGTGTTTTAATTTTTGCTGGGGAGGGAAAAAAGAAATTTTCCTGTGTGAGAACTTTTTTCAGAAGACAAGAGGGGCAAAATTAAAGGCTATGCTTCTTCCTTTGACATTCACTGAGGGAATAACGTTTCTGATTCCCTGGCTTAGTCCAGAATGATTGAACACAAGCCCCTATCTACCCTGCACCGCCTAGACCCGTGGTGAGAAATTTACCAAGCACCATGGCTCAATGCAAGTGTTTGGGTAATCTAGAAAACAAAACAAAACAACTTACTTATACACTGTGTGTGTCTGATCCAGGAAGCTTTTCTTGCCATGCTCTATGTGTGTTTGAGGGTAGGAGAATATAGGAAATAGCTATGTAGAATCCTGCGTGGAAAAGAAAGTCTGATGCTTATGATATCATCAATTGACAATGACTGAGAATAACTTGGGGAGATAGAATTTTCTTTTCTTCTTCTCCTGGAATACCAGGGCTGGACTAGTCTGCAGGCATGCCACCATAGCTGACAGTGGAAACTGTGGAGTTGTAGTAATCTGTGATGAGAGAAAGCCTTAACTGCAGACAATGAGCCTGCTAAAATTGCCCCGACTTTTCCATTTATTTTTTCTAAGATGATTGGAACTGACTGTGGTACTTGTTTTGGACAATTGAAGCTTTGAACTGTTCTTGGATATTTTTTTTTTTATAATAGTAGAGCACTCTGCAATAGAAATAAGAAAATTGTTAAATAGTGAGACAGGGCCTAGGACTTTTAATTTAGGTCTTAGAAATAAATTTGAGCCACCACAGTGTTGAAGAGGAACTGAGTCAGAGGACTGACACGACTATGTCAGATCACAGTAATAAAGAAAGAATGGTTTTAATGAATAGACAATAGTTCAATGGGACAGAATACAGACACAGAAATAATGCACACAAATATAGTCCACTGACTTTGGATTAAGGAGCCAACGTAGTTCAATGGAGGCAGGATAGTCTTCTATAAATAGGGCTAGAGCAAGTAGATGTACATGTGCAAAAACAAACAAAACACAAATGAAGATACAGTTCTCACACCTTTTGTAAAAGATTAACTCAAAATGGATAATAGAATTCAATAGAAAACACAATACTATAAAACTCCTTGGCGATAGGCCCCATGGCATAGCACCAGTGAAGTACAGTGTGTGGGAACAGGATCCCATATGGCCAACTAACAATTTGAATCCTGGCCCTGGAAGCTTGTGAAATATGACACACATGTGCGTATGTGTGTGTGCCCCAAATCCTGATGGGTTGTTTCTCCATTTCTATAGGGGATAAAGGATTGCAACATGATCATCTTTTATTGGGAGGGTGTGTTCTCTTTCTCTGGTAATTAAGTGAAGTCATGAAAAACTAAAATTAATGTACAAGTTTATTTTTAAAAAATTCTAGGAAGTAACATAGGAGAAAATCTAAGTGACCTTGGGTTTGGCAATGAGGATGATCCCTGAAAGAGAAAGTGGAAAGTTAGATTTGATTAAAATTAAAATAAAAATAAAAAAAAAACTTCTGCTCTGAAAAAGACTATTCAGAGAATTAAAATGTAAGCCACAGACAGGGAGAAATGTTTGCAAACAACATACCTGATAAAGTACAGATATCAAAAATTTATAAGAAACTCTTAAAATCCAACAATAAGAAAACATACAACTCATTTTTAAAAGGGACAAGAAATCCAGACACCTCAACAAATAAAATATACAGGTTGCAAATGAACATAGGAAAATATGCTCAACACAACATGTTACTAGGAAATTGCAAGCTAAAACATCAGCAAGATAATACTACATTCATCTAAGAATGGCTAAAATTCCAAACACTGTCATCACCAAATACTGGTGAGGATGTAGAGCAACAGGAACTCTCATTCATTGCTGGTAGGAATACAGCTTGTTACGGTCAGTCATGCTAAAACTGTTGGTGTGTTCTGCTCATTTTTTTTGTGTGTGTAGCTAAAACTGTTCTAAAAAAACAAAACAAAAACAAAACAAAAACAAACAAACAAACAAAAAAATCCCTGCTAATTAAGAGATTAAAGAGTTACTCTATTCTTTAAAATAAACTGGTGAACGTGATACCTCAGTTATGTGCAGGTAAGAATGGAAACACAGAAAGACTCAGTAGCTTGCCAGTGGTCACATGCAGTCTGTTCTTGATAGATGGTGTTGACAATTAAATGAATAAATAGGCGAAATAAACTCAAAACACACTGTCTATTTATTTGGATAGACTGTAGCAATTTCATTTTATTTATTATCATAAAGTCTCAAACTATATTTAATTTTGCAACTATTTTGTGGGAACCTCTCATTTTGAAACTTCCTACCAAAATATACAAGTGATACATATATTTGCAAATTAGCCTGTACTTGTGATGCTAATACAAATGTCCATTGCAGAAGGTTGTTAGAAGTTAGTAAAAAATGACTAAGTCCAGGATTAAAAAAAATTGTAGACAGAATTCTAAATTTTGCTAAAAGTGCAATAATCGTCACATAGAATCCAGAATAAGTCCTATTCCTAAAAATTAGACAAATATGGTTACCATATTGTGAAGGAAAATAGTGTTTAAGAATGGATAAATACGGACAAGCAGCAGTTGGCGTAATGGCTATGTGGCTGGACTCCCATGTAGTTGACTGTGGTTTGAGTCTTGAACCCAGGGGCTTAAACTCAAACTCATGCCAGGCATGTGTGCATGTGTGCCCAAGATCCCAAGAGGAGAATGGGAGAGAAAGGATTGTGGGGTGGCCATCCCCCCGGGAGGTGATTTCTTACTTTCTGTCCTTGTCTCTGTCTTTCTGGAGAGCACACACGCCCTATAGCAAAATCCTCTTCAAAAAATAAAAAAAAAGAAAGAAAGAAAGAAAGAAAGAAAGAAAGAAAGAAAGAAAGAAAGAAAGAGAGAGTGGATAAATGAATGAAAGGAATAAGAATTGGGACCAACAATGTGACATTGTGGTTAAGAGACTGGACCTCCCACATGGCTGACCATAGATCAGGTCCTGGACCTGGCAGCTTGCTTTCTCATTTACTCTTTCACCTTCATTCATTTGCTCTCTGATGAGTGTACATGCCTTATGGCAAATTTAAAATAATAACAACAATAAGAAAGGAATAAGAATTGTTTCCTGTCTTTTAAGAATTTCCAAGCTGGCACAGGTCAAATGTGTGTGTGTGTGTGTGTGTAATATAATAGTACGTACACATATGTTTAATATCTTTAAATCTAGCAATAATGGACTTTGGAAGGGTCGACAAAACAGAAAACCTGAATCTTGTTCAGAGAAATATTTTAATGAGAACAAGTAGCTTATAGGACAGATGCTTTTTAAAATCTCAAAGTCATAGCAAAAGCACTTTTTGATTCATATTTATCCATATAGTCAAAAAACCCTTATTTATCAGTGTCCAAGAAGACAGGAGGATTTTGATATCTTACATTATTGCAGGACCCAGAGAAAAGAGCACTTCTAGATACGTTCTAGCCATTTTGTGCTATTTGAAACAAGACAGCATTTTATTTTTAAAGTTCCTAAATTATTATCCATATCCATATATATATTTGGAATATAGCTTCATCATACTATTGTGGGAAGGCAAAAAGGTGACAAACTTTCAGGGATGTCCTAAATAGTTGGCTTGATGAGAATCAGACCTGGGATGCATCAAAATCACTTGGAACAACTTGTTAACATACACATGACAAGATCCCATCTGCCGAGATTCTATTTCAGTAGGTCTGGGATGGGCCAGATATTTGTGTTTTAACAAGCTCTTCTGATGATCCTGGGATATACCACAGTCTGAGCTCCACTGAATAACACTAGTGGAACAAACAAAGGGAAGATCTACAAGCAGACCTGGACGAGACAAAATTTCAACTCAAATCCCTAAGCATGAATAGAGACTCATATGGGGGGGGAGTGCTGTTCTTTATTCTGTGTTTAGTTTATTTGATTTTAGCATTAGCTTCTTCCTTTTTTTTTCTTTTTCTTTTTCTTTCTTTCAGAGAGAGATTTTTACTGTAGGCCATGTATGCTCACCAGAGAGACAGAAAGTGAGAAGTCATCACCCAGGTTAATGACCACACCATAATCCCATCTCCTCCATTCTCTTTTCAGAATCTTGGGCACACACACACAAACCCCCATTACAAGTTTTAAGCCGCTGGGTCCAGGACTCTAACTGTGGTCAACTACATGGAAGTCCAGCTACATAACCATTACACCATCTGCTGGTCCCAATTTTAGCATTAGTTTCTATATTCTTATATGTATTAATATATTGGTTAATTAATATTAAGTCTGATTCTGTCGAAGGGACTATAATCTATTTATCATCTCTTTCTGAATATATGGATAATCTCTACCTAATTGTTCTATCTTTACCTATAAAATGATGAGGCAGGTTAGAAAAGGAAGTAACAATGACTCAAATCAAATGTCTACCTTATTTCCAGACAGTGTTATGTTGTTCCCTTTAGAGTTGATTCTTATTATACCATATCCTGGCAAAAACAAACAGAGATGGAGAGTCTGTAGCCTCAATATGATCCTCGCCTGGCGTCAGTCAGCCTCAAATCATGGCTATGTGCATGCCTGACATACAGGAGGTCTCTGGATGTGAACCCAGAACTTTCCAGTGTGGATCATTCTTGCAGAGCATCATGTTTGCTTGCTGCACCATGGAATGCTCCTTTAAATTAAAAAAATATATATATATTTAGAGAAAATGACATCCTGTTCAGGCTCTCATCATACTGTGATTCCCCCACCTTGCCCTCCATCTGGCCAGGATCATCTGTGCACCCATGGCTTCACCAGCATGTTCAGATCAATCCTGAACCCCGGGCCTTCCCATGTGGCTCCAATATCATGAAGAGGTGCCATATTACCTGTGCCACCACAGCTGGAAATGCATTTCATGTGCTTTAGAAAAAAGCAATGTTCCTGAATTAAATCCTTTTATAAAACCCATCTCAATGAACTACATTTCATTTGCCTTATTTTTTTCTTATGTGAAGTAAAATATCTGTTTCCTTCAAATCTTCTGCTTCTCCACATTCTTATTCTTAGATTAATATAATTATTCATCCAAGTTATAATTTAAAAAATTTTATATCACTCTGGAAGAGACCAGTGCATATATTTTATAATTTCTCCATCAAAACAAACAAGTAGATAAGTCTTCACATTTAGTTTTCTAAGGAGACATACAGAATAGTCTCAGGCATAAGACAGACAGATAAAATACGTGCCCAAATAATACTGGGGCTCTGTTTAAAAAAGTAAAGGAAGGATGAATGCTCAAGAAGCATCCAACTATGCTTTGAATGAATAAAGAGAATAATCTTGAGAGTAGTTTTAATTTTTTTATTAGGTTAATTCTTATATTGTTGGAACTATCAGCATTTCCAGTATCAAGCTTTGAAAAATGAAATGAACTAATTATTGTGTCCTTGGAAACTTGGACTGTCTCTTTGCAACTTCCCTGTATTATAATTCTGACTACATTTGGTATGAATAGGTATGTGGTTATTACTAATAACTATAACTATGGGGAACTTAAGGGATTGCTAGACAGATAAATATCATTAAAATTCTTGATTATGAATTTAGTTGGATGAACCCAATTCAGTAATCTTTATACATCAAGGTGAATGACTGTAACTAGATAACTATATATGCAACTTTATGAAAGCTTCAGAATGTTGGTTAGGAATATTTTTATATTCCAGATGAAAGTATGCTCACCTGATAATAGCATACACAAAAAATAATGGAAAATAAGAACTAAACTTTTTGGGTCAGAAACAGTACCACGTATTTCCTAAATAATTTACTCATGGCAAAGGTTTCCTATTTTTTTTATAATGCACATGTTGTACATGAGTATATATGCTCATAGAATATCTTGATAGAAATCTTATTAATGCCCTTTGGGTACAACTGTTTTCTTTCTTTATTTAAAAATACAATTTAAGTCATATCTCAAACCATAATATCATAAATGGTTAGCTACATACATTAAAAAACCTAATATGGTAAAGCAGACTTTTTTCCCTATGATTTACTTATTTAATTTTATTATTTCTAATTTTCTACAGGTCACATGCATGTGAGAGAAAGAAAGCAAGTGATTAAAATCTTCTCAGACAAATAAAACCTGAAAGAATTCACCAACACCAGACCAGCTCTTCAAGAAACCCTGAAGAAAGTACTGTTTCAGAAAAACTAAAGAATCAACAGCCAGAAACAAAGAAATAACAGGCAACTAAGACAATGTCCAACTTAAATGTTGGAACAGATCCTGTAACATCAATAATAACATTGAATGTTAATGGTTTAAATTCTCCAATCAAGAGACACAGACTGACTGAATAGATAAAACAACAGAAACTCTCTTAACTGTTGCCTACAGGAAACCCACCCCATGGAGAAAGACATATATAGACTGAAAGTGAAGGGTTGGAAAAAGTTTTTCCATGCAATTGGGAACCAAAAAAGAGCTGGAGTTGCGATACTAATTTCTGACAAAATAGGATTTAAAACTAAAACTAAACATTCGAAGAGACAAAGAAGGACACTATATCACAGTAAAAGGCTCTATAGATTGAGAAGATATAACGTTTATTAATATCTATGCAGGCTTAAAACTCACACCGGGTGCGCGTGTGTGCGTGCCCAAGATCCCAAGAGGAGAATGGAGGAGAAGGGATTGCTGCGTGACTATCCCCTCTGGGAGGTGATTTCTCGCTTTCTGTCTCTATGTCTCTCTCTGTCTGTCTGGCGAGCACATGCGCCCTATAGCAAAAACCTCTCCAAAAAAAACAAACAAACAAACAAACAAAAAAAATTCGAAGATATAAAGAAGGGCACTATATCGTAGTAAAAGGCTGTATAGATCGAGAAGATATAATGCTTATTAATATCTATGCACCTAACACAGGAGCACCCAAATATGTGAAGGAAAGACTGTTATATCTGAAAGGGGAGACAGACTGCAACACACTAATTGTTGGAGATCTCAAGACCGCATTATTTCCTCTGGACAGATCATCTAGGCAAAAAATAGGTAAAGAGATAAAGGATATAAATGATACCATAAATCAACTGGACTCAACAGACATCTATAGAACTTTCCACCCAAAAACCACAAGATAAAGTTTTTTCTCACCCCAACATGGAACCTTTTCGAAGATTGACCACATCATAGGACACAAAGCAAGCCTCTACAGATTCAGAGGCATAGAAACTATATCCAGCATCTTCTCTGACCATGATGGAATTAAACTTGAGTTTAATTTCAAGAGAAATCCTCAAAAATACCTAAAAACATGGAAACTAAATAACCTACTCCTGAATGACTCCACTATTACTGAAGAAATAAAGACTGAAATCAAAAGATTCATGGAAGCCAACAATAATGAAGACATGAGCTTCCCTAACCTTTGGGACACTGCTAAAGCAGTCATAAGAGGGAAGTTCATAGCAATTAGTGCACAGAAGAGGAAGATGAAAAGAAGATTAATGGATCACCTAACATCAAGCCGCTGGTAACATAACAACAGACATGGTAGAAATTCAAAACATCATTAGAAGATATTTTGAACATCTATATGCTAAGAAACAAGACAATCTGGATGAGATGGACAAATTCCTGGACAAATATAATCTACCAAGAATGAGCCAGGAGGATATAGAAAGTCTGAATAGACCCATAACAAGCCAGGAGATTGAATCAGTAATAAATAACCTCCCAACAAAGAAAAGTCCTGGGTCCGATGGATTCACCTCTGAATTCTACAAAACTTTCAAAGAAGAGTTAATCCCCATTCTGCTCAAGTTATTTCTAAAGATCCAAAAGGGTGAATCTCTCCCTAATTCATTCTATTAAGCCTCTATCACCCTCATCATTAAAACAGATAAGGATAGGACAAGGAAGAAAAACTATAAACCAATACCTCTGATGAACATAAACGCAAAGATTCTCAACAAGATACTAGCAAATCGTATTCAACAACTTATAAAAAAGATCACACACCATGATCAGGTAGGCTTTATTTCAGGAATGCAACGTAGGTTCAACATATGCAAAACCATAAATGTAATACATCATATTAACAGGAATAAGGATAACAACCATATGGTCATATCAACTGATGCAGAAAAAGCATCTGATAAGATACAACAGCCCTTCATGATCAAGACTCAGCAAAATCGGCATAAAAGGGCCATTTCTCATTACAATAAAAGCCATCTATGAAAAACCCATAGCAAACATCATCTTCAATGGAGAAAAGCTGAAAGCTTTCCCACTAAACACAGGAACAAGATAAGGATGCCCATTGTCTCCACTCCTTTTTTAATCTAGTACTGGAAGTCCTTGCCAACGCAATCAGAAAAGAAGAAAAAATAAAGGGCATTCGAATAGGAAATGAAGAGGTGAAACTCTCTCTATTTGCCGACAACCTGATTGTATACATAGAAGACCCAATGGTCTCCATGGAAAAATTACTGGAAG
>NW_006159953.1:554773-573266 GCF_000334495.1 Tupaia belangeri chinensis
TGTGGAGAATAATTTGGAGATTCCTCAAAAATCTACAAATAGATCTACCATATGATCCAGCAATCCCACTCCTCGGTATCTACACAAAGGACAGAAGAATTCATCGGAAAAGTGCTTGCACATCGATGTTTATTGCAGCACTTTTCACGACTGCTAAGTCATAGAACCAACCCAAATGCCCCTGTATGGAGGAATGGATTGAAAAACTGTGGCACATAAACTCTATGGAATACTACTCAGCCATAATAACCAACAAAACCCTGGCTTTTGACAGAAAGTTGAGAAATATGGAAGATTTACTACTGAGTGAGGCAAGCCAGGCTATGAAGGAGAGACATTGTATGTCCCCACTTAACATATACCGAATGTCTGCACTCTATGACTGAAACTGATTGACTAACAGTTATACAAACACAAGAGATGGGTGTGAATGTCAGATGAAGTGTATGTGGAGGAGTGGGGCCTAACGAAGGACATTTGGAGAAGGGATACGGAGGTAGAACATTGACAGGATGGGGAGGTGTGGTGTTATCAGTTGAAGATATTTTGATCAATGGGACTGGGGAGAAATGTTCACATATTGAAATGTTCACATTTTAAGCTAAACAATGAGATTGAATGTATATACAAAAAGAAATAAATTTAATTTAAAAAAAAGAAGGAAAGAAAGCAAAAAACAAACTTCTGGATCCTGGGCTCAAACCGTGGTCAGTCATGTGGGAGTCCAACACCTTAACCACCATGTCAGGCTTTTATTGTTTTCTTTTTTAAAAAAAGCATTCTAGAACTATTTAATTTCTGACTATCAGGTTACAGCATGCAACTCTCAGCAATGAACTGCCACCCTCTGCTCCTGTGTCAGCACCCAAGGTTATGGTAGCACTACATACGGTTTCAGTCTTTCAAACGGTTTTACTATCAACATCATTACTTAGAAATGAGGCTTTTAGGGACATAAAAGCACTTCTTCTCTATAAAAAGTAACTTTGCACTTTATGCGCAAAATTCCAATTGGCAGATTTAGGTTCATAATAGAAAAGAAAAAAAATAGTTCTGTAAGTTATCAGATATAAAATAAGCATTTCTCCTTGTCTTATTATAAGGAGAAAGAAGTTCTTTTTCCTCTACGAAAAATCAGGATAGTAGCTTTGAGGACCCCTTGGGGTTATAAAATTGCTTACTGGTTAAAGTTCTTTTTCAAAGATGTTAGGACATAAGAAGTTAGCTTACTTTCATATATAATTTAAGAAACAGTTATAATATGTGCAGGAATACAGGACTGAAGACCCTCATAATATTTAAAAGTCTATTCTCCCCCTTTAAAAAATATCTATCTCAGAAGGTAACAGAAAATCCCCATCATCTCTGAGCAAAAATTCATAGGTATTTTTATTCATTAATAGAAGCCTCTGTAAACGAGTTGTCTATCTCTAGAATACTCAGATAATTTATATAAACTCTACTGAGGACTGAGGTTCTCTCAGAGACTTGCCCAGGTAAATGTATTTGGAGTAGCTGATCTGTAAAAAACTTTCATTGAATTAGCTACATTTTCTACCCCCAAATTTAAGAATATCTTGAGGATGTTTACAGGCCATGAAACGACAGGCACAGGAAAATTTTAAACAGTTAGCAAATTGTGGTGAAAGGAAAACACAGAGTGGGGAGAACTGTAGTGGTGAAAGTGAGGAGGGGGCATGAAGCTTTAGTGTGAGCTGAGCCTTTCTTCTCGTTAACCAGGGGCCTCTGACCACCCATATGCTATACTCGGCTCTCATATTCATATAACCTAGACATGCAAAATGAAACTGGTAGTGTCTCAAACAAATTTAAGTCTTAAGGAATAAATGAGAAGAAAAAACATTTTAGTTCTTAATCAAGGAATGCTATAATGTAATTTCAAGGTATTTTAATATCATTCATTTAATCCTAAGGCAATTGTGCAATAGCAAAATATCATAAAAGGAAAACAACAAAGTCGAGCTTCCTACAGGGGCCAAAAATAAGATCTGTGCAGCACAGCAATTAACCTGCACATACTGGAGTTTTGTTTGAAAGGCCATCAGAAACTCAGATTACTGAAAATCGCAAGTGTTATCAATAAAAGGAGTGTTGATTAGAGACTAACAACTTCCTGAAGGGCTGCCATCTTTAAAGGGACTTCGGATGTTGCTAACACAGGTTGGCTAAATGTCTCAGTAATGGCTCCATGAAAGAATGAGAATGCCCATGTCGGTACTGTTTTGAAATATATTGGGAGGAAAACAACAACAACAACAACAAAAGAAAAAAACAATAAAACAATCTACTGTTTCCTAACATATATGGCTTAGCACCCAGACCAAGCCTCTGACACCAACCAGAGACTTCCTACCCAGGGTTAAGCTGCATTAAATGAGATATAACCTTTCATTTTCAGGACATGTCATTTCTTGCCTGGTCTTCAGAGGCAGAAGTTCCACTTGGATTCTGATACACCCCCTGTAAACTCAGCTTCCTGAAAACACACCCTGCTGAGTGCTAGATTCTCCCTTACCAGTGACTGGATTCACTACTTCATGGCTACCAGAATCGCACACACACTATTAGCATGATGAGAAATACAGCTGCTGTTGCAAGTTTGGCATAAATGGAACACATGTTCAGGAACTTTGCATCCTGACAATATTTCTTGGAAAGACTGGACAAATTGTGAGCTTTTGAATCCAATGCTGAGAGTGCCTCTCCCTGTTGTAACGCTTCTTCAGTATTGGCCACCATGATCCTCTGCACACCTTGCAATTCAGTGTTGATGGAACCTAGGTTTCTCCCAGCATGACTGTCAATGTGGAGCTTCTTGGTTTTCAGAATGAAGGTATCAAACTCAATAAAGGAATAGGATCTAGACACAGTGGGCATCTTCTTCCCATGCTGTTCATCAAATTCTGAGGGCAAATATTCTAGGTAGGCAAAAGCCAACCTCTTAGGGAAGGCAACCTCACAAAAAACTAAATAACACCCCCTGTTCAATAATGTAGTGAAATGTCTTAGCTCCTGCTTCCAAGGTACACCTGGTAGGAGACTATTCATTCAACTTTTGGAAGAGCTGCTTAGCCTGACTCTAGTACTGTTGAAGGTCTCAAACAGACTGCTTGTCCTCCTGCATGGAGGCAGTTAGTGGGAGCCAGATGATCACGCACTCAGGTGATCATGTTAGCAACACCATCTTCACAGGCTACTGATATCCAGTGTCGCCCTACATGGTCGGAGGCGTCTTTCTCCCTTCCTCTGTGATGACAACAGTTATACTTCTATCCCAGTGCACAAGATCCAACTGCTTGCGTCTCTGCTTCCCCCTGAGGTGGCCCAGCAGGCTTTTCAAAACAAGATGAGAGAGGACTTTTAGGATCAGCTGTGGTGGTACCTGCAGTAGTGGCCCAGGTGTGACATGCTGGAGACTATGTGGGAAGGCTCCAGGTTTGCATCCAGAGTCTAGCACTGTCCTGGTTGGCTGCAGGGCTGGGAAGTGGATCACAACATGAAGACCTGCTGAGGAGAATGCCTCTCTCTCTCTCTGAGGAATAAAACAAACTTTAAAAAGAAATAATGATTCATTAACAAACATATAATGGTAATAGAAAGTGTTTAGTCATGTATTATTTAACTAATAATACATCCCTTACACTATATACTGAAATTAACTCCAAATATATCAAGTGATCAATACTTTAAAACTATAAAAACTCTGAGAGATTATTGTACTAGACTAGATGATATCTTTGTTTTATCAAAGGAAGTAGAAGCAACGTCAAGAAAAAAATGATAAATATAAACATGTGATTTTAAAAATATGCATGCTGGGACCAGCAAGTGGTATGGTGGTTAAGGTGCTGGACACTCCCACATGACTTACCATGGTTTGAGTCCCGGACCTGTTGGCTTGCTTTCTCACTTCCTCTCTCTCTCCCTCTCTGTGTTTCTCTGGTCAAATTTTAAAAAATGAATGAATAAAAATTAAATATGTAATTCTTTTTAAAAAATGTGCATGGTCATACATAATACCAAAACCTGAAGTACTATGATAGCCTGGAAAAGTTTTTTTTTTTTCCCCCAGATAATGATTATATAGCTCTAATAAATGTAGAGCCAAATCAGATTTCTAAGAAAGAAAATTAAGGTTCTAATAGATGAATGGGCTACGGATATGAAAAGAAAATGACATAAAACACAAAAAGCAATCCATTTTATTCATTTATTTTTAAAAATTCTACTTTATTCTGAAAAAAATAAAGATTTGTAAAAGTAAGCAATAAACAGGAAATGTTCATTCTCTTCAGTAATATAATATTCTAAGTTAAATTTTAAGATTTCATACCTGCTGAATTGCATAGAACTTTTTCTTGAAAAATATCAGTCACCAAAAATATATTCAATTTGAAATTAGTGGGTATAGTCTATAGAGCTAATGGCATTATAACTGACACAGTCTTTTGAAAAGCAACCTGGCAATAGATAATATAAACTATAAATATAATCATAGTAATTTTCAACATTAGTTTAATAATTTAAAAAAGCAAAATAATACGTGCAGAAATATTTTTATAATATAATCTAATTTCATCAAATTTATAGTTTTAATTTCTTAGTTATATTTATTTTTACTGTGTGTGTGAGAGAGAGAGAGAGAAAGGGCATATGTGGATGTGAGACAGAGAGACAGAGAGACAGAAAGAGAGGACAAGAGAAAGCATGCCCCAGGGGGGATGTCATGCCACAATCCCATTTCCTTCATTCCCCCTCCTGTATGCCTGGTGTGTCTTTCAAGCTGCTGAGTCCAGAACTTGAGCTGCATATTGGCTGTGTGGGATCCAGCTGCTTAACTACAAGGGCACAGAACTGGCCCTTGATTATTATTTAAAATAACAGAAATGACTTATTAAATTTGAACAAATAAATTGATATTCTATATGAATATCCCATAATATCCCATGTATTAATTTCCTAGGGCTAATGTAAAAAATTACCACACTATATCTGGTATTTACATCCATTTGCTGTGCTTCTATATTCTTTAGTCAATCAGTTTCAGTCATAGAGTGCAGATTCTTATTCAATTTTAATGCATTTATAGCTTTAAAAAAATTGCGAGGGGGCCGGCAGGTGGCGTGGCGGTAAAAGGTGCTGGACTCCCACATGTCTGACCACAGTTTGAATCCCGAATTTGGCAGCTCTTTCTCTCTGTCTCTCTCTGGTCAAATCGTAAAATAATAATAATAATAATAATAATGATAATGATAATAAATAAATATAATAATTATTTTTTAAATCACTGAATGAATGAACATAAAGTAAGTTGAAGCCTGTAATACAATTTAATTTTTTAAGAAGATCTGTTTTATAGAATATTATGAAAATGAAGAAAAATGCAAAATATATTATAACCTACAGCTATATTGGCACAATTCTGATTTATTAAGATGTCTTTCCATTTAAATGGCTACTTGCTCTTGAGTCAGCCCAATAATCTAGTGATTAGGGAGCTGGAACTACATGGCCAACCATGGTTTGAGTCCCACCTTAGCAGCTTAAAAAACAAGATAAGTGCATGCCTAAAATCCTATCAGGATGGAAAAAGGAAGCAGAAGGGATTTCATGTGACACCTCCCATTGAGTGTTGCTTACTCCTCCTCTTTCTAACAAGTACACTTACCATCTAAGAATTACAAAAGCAAAATGGCTACTAGCTCCAAATAATCTGTTCACTAAAGTACAATGTCAACTAAGGCATCCACCTGTAAAGAACTTTTTAAATAATTCTACCTTATCCAAGATTATTCCAAACCCTTTGTACCATCTGTTGAACTGGAATAGCATGATGGACAGCTAGTAACTTTGAGACTGAAAAGCCATTTATCACAAATATCTTCTGGTCCCATTGGCCACTAATTTAAACAGATGACTGATGCAGTAAGGGATAATTGGAGAAATGATAGATGTGTGTGCGTGTGTGTATGTGTGTCTTTTGTCGATTCTGAAAAACTTGCTGTGCAGTTTAGATAAACTGTAAGTGCCTGATGTACATTCTGTTGGTGAAGCATCAGCCTTCTACTCTTCTCTGTCTACAAGTAACTCTTCCACAGGTAACTCTTTTGCCTTTAGGTAGAAGATCATACTTGTGAGAGTAACTGATAAGATTCTGCTTTTAGCCTATACCTCTTCTGAGTTCTAATAGCTCATCTCTTTTGTATTTAAGCAAGTTGACCATTCAAAGAAAAGCTCAGCCATCATCTCACAGTTCATACGTGTAAACTACAATCATTTTTGATTTTGTGTGTCTCCCACATCTACAATGAAATACTTTGACTTCTTTGTGTCCTGTCACAGAGAATCCATTGCATAGTTTTGTCACTTGTGTTGTCATGTTTCTACCTGTCATAGCTTTCATTCTTATCTTGCTACAACCAAGCTAACTCTATTCCTTATCACATCACTATAAAATAACAAAGATGATATGTCTTTGCTCTTATTCCATCCCCTTTCCTGTTCTTCTATTTTCTCCAATCAAATGGGATATTGGAAAACTTATTTGAATATTCAGAGAATTATCAACAGATGCAACTGATTACAGAACCATGCTAACTAAAAGTGTAAAGAAAAGGTTATAGGAACTGGATACAGTGTGGGAAGAGGGTGGGAGAAGGAGGAGAGTGTGAGGAAAGACATTAAGGAGAAAACAGTGAGGCAAAAAATTTGTGGGACACAGAAATGGATTATTATCTGTTGATGATGATAATATGCATAGTATCCTCAACTGGACTGGTGTGAAATATATTTATGTTGGAAAATTCACTTTATAAGCTAAGTGATGTATAAATGATTGAAAAAGAAATTAAAATAAAATAAAAAAATATTTTTTTAAAAAGAAGGGAAATATAGTGAATGTGTAATAACTAAAGGCTAACAAAGTGTTAAATAGCTATGCATTTTTAAATAACATTAAAATACCTCAAACATGATTCTTTTACTCTTTTGGGCCAGGTTTTATTAATTAAACAACATTTAGCTAATTTTCATAATAATGGTACAATTACAGTTTTAAATGCAATAATCACATATAGCACTATCCAAGGAAAAAAGATAGCTGTGAAAAAAACTGGTAGGGATGGAAGATTGATGTCAGTTCTCATTCTCCACACTTTTCAGCTACTGTCACCAGCCCTTAGAGCTGTGTTGCCATCCAGAAAATGCTGCATTGTATTCATCAAAACAAATCACGGGGCAAGCCCAGATTTATAAGTGTGGGGCAATAGAGTCTATCTTCTGGTGGGAAGAACTTAAAATAATTTGTGGCTATTTTAAATTTACTACACTCATTTTTCTGTTATATTCCTTTTCTTTTTCTTTTTAGTTTGTAGAAAACTATATTTATGTCTCCAGTCTGCAAATCCTAATTCTCCTGTTGCATACAGACAGTTCTGCTATAATGTATATGTGTTTTTCTTTCTGTTTTTTTTTCCAAATCACCACTGTATATAACATCTTGTCATGAAAATCACAGGATTCATGGAGAGAAAGGGCTTGGAGCACACATTCCAAACTTCATCAGTAACATATAAAAATGATGGAGACTTAACAGCGGTACCATCATGTTCCATATGTTAAATGGGTAAGAAATACATAAATACTACAATAAAAGTGACACCTAATTTTGTGAAATAGCTGATGCTTGCTCTTAAAAGTGGGCCTCAGGCAGGTTGTGGCTGTTACTTACTGTGAGGAGGTGGAAGGAGAGTTCTCCCAAGTCAAACAGAAAGTTGTAATGCCAGATGGGGAGAGATGTGATTACACCACCCAGGGTGAATTAACGTAGCTGGCTGAGGCATCTTCAGGGCAGTTTATCTGTTGTTGTATGGCTTGATTCAGCGAGGTGCCATTTTTCCCTTTATCTGGTGTTTCTCCCAGATGAAATCACATATAAGAAAACGTGAAATTCTCTTTATGTTCAGATTATTTCCTCAATTGTGTTGTAACATATTTGCACTTTCAAAAAGCATTACAATAGGGAACCAGCAGTTAGCCTAATGGCTATGTCGCTGGACTCCCAAGTAGTCAACTGCAGTTCGCGTCCCGGACCCGGTGGCTTAAAACTCATGCTGGGCACGTGTGCGTGTGTGCCCAAGATCCTGAGAGGAGAATGGAGGAGAAGGGATTGCGGCGTGACCATCCCCCCTGGGGAGGTGTCTGTCTGGCGAGCGCACGCGCCCTATAGTGAAAATCCCTCCCCCCCAAAAAAAAGCATTACAATAGAGCTGACCAGACAAATATTTTTTCCTAGTATGAATTTTACAATTTGTTTATGGTACATTCTGTCACATGCATAATTTTAATGTATCTAAAATATCTATTTTTCCTTGGTGAATATGATTTTATGTTTTGCTTACAATATCTTTCACTACCCTAGTATATCCTTCTAGGTGTTCTATAATTTTATTTTTTACATTTATCTTTTTAATCCATCACTAATTCACTTTGAGGTGAAAAAATTTTTTCCTTTATGTTTATAAACAACATTATTTTAAACTATTTTATCCTTACACATGACAATTTTTCTGACTTTATAACTTCTTCAAATATGGTTATCAAGGCTTCCTGTTTCATACCTGCCATTTCTCTTTGAAGACCCATCCACTCATTAGAAATGTTACTTCACTCATATGACACTTTTATGTGTATGTATGGGTTTGTACTAGATTCATTATGCTCTTCAGTTTATCTGCTTTGTGGCTAATGTCAGTTTGTATATTTTAGCTCTAAAGGAAATCTTGATATGTCTCTATGTAATACACTTCACCTTCTTTTCTGTCTTTAAAATCACCTAGTTTTTTCCACACCTGCTTTTGTTCATTCATGCTTTTAAAATTATTCTATTGATTTAATTTTTTAGAGTTGGCATTTTATAGGAATTATGTTCAATTTATAACTTAATTTTTAGAAAATTGCATTTAAAAATATTAAATCTCTTTTTTTAATCTTACATCTAAAAATCTTCATAGATTCTATTAATTATAACCCTTTAGTTGTAGATTTATTGCTCCTTTTGTATCTTGTTTTGGCCAATAAAATGTCTGGTAAGTATAAAGGGCTCCCAAAGTTTCTTTCTTACATTTTTACTTTTTAAATTGGGGCCTCCAGAAAAATTATAAACATAACAGGCATTCTTATACAGATAGTAATTTTAATAGGAATGCTTTTAAAGTTTCCACAGTGTGTTGGTGTCAGCAGGTGGTGTTTTGGCTAATGGGCTATACTCCCACATGGTTGACCAGGGTTTGAGTTCCAGACCTGGCAACTTGAAAATCATGCTAGGCACATGTGTTTGCATGCCTAAAATCCCAGGAGGAAAATAGAGGAGAAAGGATTGTGGCGTGGCTATCTCCCTGAGAGGCTATTTCTCACTTTCCCTCTGTCTTTCTCTATCTCACTCTGGCAAGCACATTGCCCTACGGCAAAAACCATAAAAAAGAAAAAGAAAAAAGTTCCTACAGTGGATGATACAGGTTTTCACTAATTGAAACATTTCTAATTTCATAATATTTTATTATGGTTTTGGAAGGGGTTATTTGAAACTAACAATTAATTTTTCTAATTGTTATGTTTTTGTTATCATTTTTTATTCTTTGAGCTAATTTTACTAATTTATTTTTCTATAAATGATAATATATTATGGTAATGTGTTCATCTTGACTGCTATGCACTGCATTTGTGTTAGAAAAAACAATGCCGTACACTGTAAAGGTATACAGTGGTTAAGTGTAAATTAAAAAATAAAAAAAATTTTAAAAAGGAAATAAAATAATCTTTTGAATTTATTCATATAAAATTCATATTATCTTCAGCACATATTTAAATATGTACTTTTGCTTTAAGTCAATCTGATTTTTGTTCCTAATATTGTGTCTCTGTTCTTTTCTTTTTTAAACTTGTGATAGCTTTTAGATTGATAGACTCAATTATTACCCCATTTAAAATTTATTTTCTTCCATTAAGCTGTGTCGAGATTCTCTGCATTTGTTTGCTTCTCTCAAGTCATCACTAAATAACTTTTCTTGTTATATTTGTTATTTCTTTCTACTTTATTTGATTTTATTCTATTTTTGCTTTCTAGTCTGATTTAAATGCTTTTCTTTTACTTTCAGGCTTCCTTATGCTTTATTTTGAATTACCAGAGGATACCTATACACACCAAGGAGAAACAGAGAAATAGAGAGGGTGGGACAAAGCACCCCCAGTGGAGCACTCTATTTCTTCATCCCGTCAGTATGTAGGAGTTGAGATTTTATGAGAGAAAAGTGAGATTTTCCATTTCAAACAAATAATATATTTTATTTTTAGAAGTTAAAAAAATGTGGTTTTTGTTTATAGTAAGAAATGTCTTTAAAATATTCCCAATGAGAAAGAAAAATGTTGATGACATTTAGGCTGAAATGAAGATACACTCCTGTGACATGTAAGAAGAAAAAACCCTCAACGCTAAAACACCTAAAAATGATACTTGGCAAGCTTATCATTGATTAAGACAACAATGTTGCTTTTTTACTCTCACATCATAACTAGGGTGATGGCACTATGTATTTTTAAAATGAAAATTTGAAAGCTTGTGAAAGCAAAATCCATACCAAAAAAGTCTCTGAACTAATGCTGTCTGTCTAGAGATATAGTCTACTCTGTGAGATGTGAACGAAATCTTGAATCAGTACTCTGCTAGAAAAATCATAATTGCAAAGGGCTGGTAGGTGTGTTTTGTTTTTTAAGATAAGAAAATTACTTGTTTATAGTTTTCAAATATTGCAAGTATTCACTCTAATGCTACTTATAAATAAATTTTAAAAAATCATGAAAAACAGCTCATTTCATTCGGGTTTTATGAAGATGCTACAGGTTAAGAAGCAGGGACAGGAGTGAGTGGATGTCTCTTTTCTCCTTACCTCTCAGCACTGGAAAGGTGAGGATTTGGTGAGGAAATCCGACCTCAATTCAGACTTGGGGAAGAAGTTCTAATGTGATATCTTTAAAAAGTTGATGTAAGAAGCTTAGCTGTGGGATAAGGGTATGCGTTAGAATAAAGTATGAATAGTTCATCTTCCCTTAACTTCATTCTTCACAAATAGTGTCATTTAAACATTTTCAGAACTTGTATACTGATGATACTTAAAATTATGACTGAAATAACCCTTCAAAGAAGCAGTGTGAAACATTCAATTGAAACAGCAAAGTGAAACTATGAACATTATGAAAGTAATCAACTCCTGATACTATTTTTTGCTCTTTTTCCTGTGAACCAATGAGACAGGATCATTTCTATATCATGTTCTCTTTCTAGCCAAAATTATAATCTACTAGACCACTCATTGACACACTGATTGCTATAAGACCCTATGCTAATATATCTCCTAGTGTCTTCTCATCCCTTTCTCAATGTTTCCTCATTTCTAATTTTCTCTTTCTCTCCACTAGCCTACCTTAAATCTTGACCAGTACCTCAACACATAGCTCTTGGCTGAAATCCCCCAACCCCATCCAGATTTGCTCTTTCACTTTAAATTTTTCTTGGTCTCATCAAGCCCTAATTAACGTATTTAGTTTCTGATGGTTAAAGTAGAACTAAATCCTAATTTGAATCTCCCAAGCAATACACAGAAAATTCAACCAATTCCCTTAAAGGTTTCACATTTAAAGGTGAGTATTATTACATCAGATAATGAGTAGACATTGGGAGGAGCTTAAAATGTATGGTGAACTTATGAGGTCAACAGTCTAGGTCTGTACTGCTCTCCACCCTCCCCCTTCATCTCTGTAGGCAAAACTTACAGTCCTCAGTAAAACAGAGTTCTATAAAGCAGGAACTGAGAATCACAATTTCATAAATGTTCATGGGTTCTTCCAACATAAAACTTATTTTAAAACTTCAACTCGAATATCAGTTTATGAATTATTTCCTAAAGAATACAGTTCAGACTAAAATAGTTATTATTTTGGTTTTTAAATAAATTCCTATATTTATTGATTTATTTTAAAGCTCATTTATTTCTTTCCATGAGCAAGTTGGAGAGAGAGAGAACTAGCACTCACAACAGGGTCTTTTTTTTTTTGGAGAGGTTTTTCGCTATAGGATGCGTGTGCTCGCCAGACAGACAGAGAGAGACATAGAGACAGAAAGTGAGAAATCACCCCCCAGGGGGGATGGTCATGCCGCAATCCC
This sequence comes from Tupaia belangeri chinensis, assembly GCF_000334495.1. NCBI lineage: Eukaryota > Metazoa > Chordata > Mammalia > Scandentia > Tupaiidae > Tupaia > Tupaia belangeri. The sequence continues at coordinate 567,012 of NW_006159953.1, forward strand.
TTCTCCTCCATTCTCCTCTCAGGATCTTTGGCAGGCATGCACACGCGCTCGGCGTGAGTTTTAAGCCACCGGGTCTGGGACTTGAACCGCAGTCAACTACATGGGAGTCCAGCAACATAGCCATTACGCTAACTGCTGGTTCCCCTCACAACAGGGTCTTTTGAAAATAAAATGTTTGATATAATGTCTGTGTGCTCACCAGAGAGAAGGAGAGAGAGAGAGAGATAAAGACAGAGAAGAGAGATGAAGAGAGAAAAGTGAGAAACTACTCCCAAGGGAGGATAGTCACACTACAATCCCTTCTCCTTCATTCTCTTCTCAGGATTTCGGGCACTCATGCACATATGCCTATGATTTTTTTTCTAGCTGCTGGATGTGGGACTCAAACCATGCAGTTGGTTATGTGGGAACCAGTCGCCTTAACCTCTACACCACTGGCTGCCCATCAAAAGGATCTTGGTGCCACAACCCATCCCTAGCTTCCACCAGCTGTGGACCATGAGAATTTGCATACCTGATATACTCAGAGGGTCTGCCGATGTGAACCTGAAGCCCTCATATATATCAGTCTCTCGGAGCATCATGTTTTACTGTTACACCACTTTCTAGCTCCATTTCTTTTTCTTCTTTTTAAAAATTTGCTAGAGGTTGTGTGCACTCACCAGGTACAGATGGGCAGTGGCACAGGCAGAAAAATCACCCTCAGAAGGGAAGAGCCATGCTATAATCCCTTCTTGTCCATTTCTCTGTTGGGATTTAGGGAACCCACTCACATATGATCAGCGTGTTTTTTATTTTCTTTTGTTTTAATTAAATTAATTTTATTTGACCAGAGAGAGAGAAAATGAGAGAGTAAGATACCAGGTTGGGACTCGAACTGTGGTCAGGCATGTGAGAATCCAGCACTTTAACCACTGTTCCATCTGCTGGTCCCTCAGCATGTTTTTTTTTTGAGAGATTTTCACTGTAGGGCGCGTGCGCTCGCCAGACAGACAGAGAGAGACATAGAGACAGAAAGCGAGAAATCACCCCCCAGGGGGGATGGTCACGCCGCAATCCCTTCTCCTCCATTCTCCTCTCGGGATCTTGGGCACACACGCACACGCGCCCGCCTCAGCATGTTTTTTTAAGTCAGTGGTTCAGGAACTCAAACTGCACAGTCACCACATAGCCATGTTAAGCACCACCAGTTGCCTTCCCCCAATTCCCATTTTTAGAAGAATCTGTAGAGAGTGAGTCTTCAGTTTTTTTCTTTCTTTTTTGAGAGCGATTTTTGCTATAGAGTATGTGTACTTGCCAGAGAAACAGAGAGAGACAGAGAGACAGAAGGCAAGAAATCACCCCCCGAGGGGGTGACCGCACCACAATCTCCTCTCTATTCTCCTCTGGATTTTGGGAATGCACACGCACACATGCGCCCCATGTGAATTTGAAGCCACAGGGTTTGGGGCATGAAGTACAGTCCTATGGTTAAATAAGACTTTTTTGTTTATTCAAAATATACTAAGATTATGCCTAACTCCCTTTGTGACATAACTACAGAACCTCAAAGGTAACCAAAATTAACTTGTGTTCAAAGAATCTCAAACTCTGACATTATCTAATAGTGCTTCCTAGTTAGATAATAGTTAATATACTAGTACTACCTACTTAGAGACCTAGAAATATAATCTAAAAGTAGAGTATGGCAAAAAGTATTTGTTTTCTTAAGTCAGAGAAAAAGTTTGAGAAAAAGATTCAATAAGTGTTAAAAAGTTTGAAAAAGCAATAATACATTGTGACTCAAAAGTCAAGTAATCATATAATAATCAATGAATCAAGTAATACCCACTATGTATATAATCAAAAGTCAATTGTGACCAATGAAACAAAAGCTTTATGAAAATATAGTGGATGATCAATTTATGAAATGGAAACATTATTCATGATAATAACATTAAGAAATTTGACTGGGACAAGCAGATGGTGCAATGGTTACATCACTGGACTCCCATGTAGTCGACCACGGTTCGAGTCTTGGACCTTGTGGCTTAAAACTCATGAAGGGTGCATGTACATGCATGCAAGATCCCAAGAGAAGAAAAGAGGAAAAGGTATTGTGAGATTGCCATCCTCCCGGGGGCTGATTTCTCCCTTTCTGTCTCTCTGTCTCTCCAGTGAGCACATGAGTCCTATAGCAAAGATCTCTCTCTCTAGACACACACACACACATGAAGCAATTTTACTATAATATGTTACTAAGGTTAATGAAAATAGAAAATGTATCCTGCCGGTTATGTTAATTCTTCCCAATTATCATCTCTCTCTTTAAGGTTTGGTGACATCTTTCTGTTGTTAGGATGACAAATATAAGATACAATCTGTTCAACTTATTTATAATTAAAAAAAAAGAATACAGTGTTAGAACCCATAATCCCTATGTTTCATTAAAGCACTTACTATCCCATAAACGCTGAACAGTTACTACCACCTGATGTTTAATTAGAGTAACACTTTCCAAACAGTGAGTATCTTTTAGGTATTCAAGTTTACCATAGTGTATTAAAATTCATTGTTCACTTTTTTTCTCAGCTCTTAGAACGGTTAAAATAGTGAAGGATAGAAAATGGACCATAGTCTAGGCTATGAAATATGACTTACCAAATTTAAGAAGACTGAAATCATGTCAAGTATATTTTCTGACCACATGGCATAAACCTAAAAATCAGTAATAGAAGGAACTATGGAAAATTTACAAATATGTGGAAATTAAACAACATGTTAATGAATAATCAATTGGTGAATTGTGAAATTAAAAGGGAAATTAAAGATATCTTATAGAATTCAGCAAAAGCAGTTTAAAAGAGAAGATTATAGCAATAAATGCTTATATCAAAATTTTAAAAAGAAAAAAATCCCAACAACTAATGAAATAAGTAATACCTCAAGAAACTAGAAGAAATAAGAGCAAATTAACCCCCAAATTAGTAGGAGGGATGAAATAATGAGATCATAGAGAAAACAAATGGAATAGAGAAAAGATTTTTTTTGGAAGTTTTTTTCCATAGGGCACATGTGCTCACCAGAGAGAGAGAGACAGTGAGAGGGAAAGTGAGAAATCAGCCCCCCAGGGGGGTGGCCATGCCACAATCCCTTCTCCTCTATTCTCCTCCTGAGAACTTCAGCATGCACATACACATGTCTGGTGTGATTTTTAGGCCAGCAAGTCCGGGACTCAAACCACCATCAATCATGTGGGAGTCCATCATCATAACCGCTATGCCATCTGCTGGCCCCCTGAGTTGTTTTCTTTTTTAAAGATTAGGAAAATCAACAAATTTTTAGCTAGAATTAAGATGAAAAAGAGAGAACATTCAAATAAAATTAGAAAGCAATGAGTGGCCAATACAGCAGTTATCACAAAAACATAAAGGATTACAAATAGGCCAATAAATTAGAAACCTAGATGAACTATATAAATTTCTCCACAATTAGCTTACAAAGAATGAATCATGAAAAAACAAGAAAATATGATGGTCAATCATGATCTAAATCCTAGCCCCAATTACTTGAAAATCATGCCAGGTTCATATACTTTCATGCCCCAAATCCTAACAGGATGGAGAAACAGAGATGGGATTGTAGTGTGACCACATGCCATTGGACGTGCTTTCTCCCTCTTTCTGGTTCTCTGCATATATTATCTAGCATTTAAAAAAAATCTGAACAAACCAATAACAAATAAGAAGATGGAGTTGATAATAAAAATCTCTTACCAAAGAAAAGCTCAAAACTGAACTACAATCCTGAATTCTACCAAACTTTTAAAGAACAAGTAATTCAAGTCTTTCTCAAACTCTTCCAAATATATATATAGGAGAGGTTTTTGCTATAGGGCGCGTGTGCTCGCCAGACAGACAGAGAGAGACATAGAGACAGAAAGCAAGAAATCACCCCCTAGAGGGGATGGTCACGCCGCAATCCCTTCTCCTCCATTCTCCTCTCGGGATCTTGGGCAGGCATGCACACGCGCCCGACGTGAGTTTTAAGCCACCGGGTCCGGGACGCGAACCACGGTCAACTACGAGGGAGTCCAGCGACATAGCCATTACGCTAACTGCTGGTTCCCAAGCTCTTCCAAATATTTAAGAGAAATGAATACTTTCAAACTGATTGTATAAGACATCATTACTCTGAAAACAACACCAGATGATGACACAACAAGAAAAGAAAATTTCAAATATTCCTGGATGAACACACATACAAATATCCCCCAGTACTAGTGATAGATATATAATAGCCTATTAATCACCATGAGTAAGTGGGATTTATCTCAGGGATTCAATGATATTTCAACTTAAGCAAATTGATAAATATAATACACATCATTAACTGAATGACAAAAGCCATATGATCAGTAAAAGAATTAGGCCAAAAAATTAGACAAAATTTAATGTCCTTTTATGCCAAAAACTCTCAGCAAATTAGGTGTAGAAGAAATGTACTTCAGCACAATGAAGGTAATATATAACAAACACACAGCTAATACCATACGTGTTGAATAATTGAAAGTTTTTTCTCTAAGAGCAGGAACAAAACATGGATGCCCATTCTTGCAATTCTATTTTATATAGTATTGGAAGTCTTAGCCAGAGCAAATGGGCAGGACAAAGAAATAAAAAGCATCAAAATTGGAAAGGAAGAAGCTAAATCATCCATTTGCAGACATGGTCTTACATACAGATAACAGGAAACTCCACCAAAAATCTCTTAGAATTAATAAACAAGTAAGTTGTAAAATCAAAGTGTAAAAAGTTCAGTTTTATACACTAGCAATGAACTACCTGAAAAAGAAATAAAAACAAAATCTTTTTTTTCTTTTAAGAGAGATTTTTGCTATAGGGCACTCATGCTCACTGGAGATATAGTGAGAGACAGATAGTGAGAAATCACCTGCAGGGGGGTTGGCCATGCCACAATCCCTCTTTTCCATTCTCCTCTTGGGATCTTGGGAATGCACACGCAAACACCTGGCATGAATTTTAAGCCAGCAGATCTGGGACTTGAACCACAGTTGATGATGTGGGAGTCCAGCGATGTAACCATTACACCATCTGCTGGTCCCCAAAATCAAAATCTTTATTACATTGACTATAAACAGAAATACTTAGTATTAAATTTAAGAAAAGAGATGAAAGACCTGTACACAGAAAACACTGAAAATACATAACAAATAAAAAGATATTCCTTGCTCATGGATTAAAGAATTTATATTAAGATGTCCATAATACCCAAAGCAATGTACAGATTTAACAAAATTCTATCAATAATATTTTTCACAAAAGTAAAAATATCACTGAAATTTGTATAGAACCATATATACACACACACATACACACACACATATATCTATCACCTATCTATCTATCTATCTATCTATCTATCTATCATCTATCTATCTATCTATCTATCATCTAACTATCTATCTATCTATCATCATTGTTGTTGTTCCATATCAACCAGAGTAATTTGGAATGAAAAAGACAAAGCTGAAAGCATTGTACTAGCAGAATTGTACTATTTCAAAATACACTACGAATTTATAACAACCAAAACAACATAGTACTGGCACATAGACCAGTGAAACATGATAAAGAGCTAAGAAATACGCTTATACATATGTGGCCAGTTTTTTTTGTTTGTTTGTTTGGTTTGGTTTTGGAGAGGTTTTTGCTATAGGGTGCATGCGCTCTCCAGAAAGACAGAGAGAGACAGAGAGACACAAAGCGAGAAATCACCCACTAGGGGGGATGGCCACGCCGCAATTCCTTCACTTCCAGTCTCCTCTCGGGATCCTGGACACGCACATACACGCACCCGGTGTGAGTTTAAGCCACCAGGTCTGGGACTCGAACCATGGTCAACTCCATGGCAGTCCAAGAGACAGAACCATTACTCCATCTGCTGGTCCCAATATGGCCAGTTTTTGTTTGGTAAAAAATCTTATTTATTGAGAGTGTGAATGAGAGAGATGCAGTAAGAAATAGAGAGACAGCATCCCCAGCTGGGTCTTTGATGCCATGGCCTACTCATACTCCCAGCCAGCCTCAGGTCACAGGTATGTGCATGCCCAGCATACTCAGGGAAGATTAGGTTGTGAATGAGGAAACATCTCTTGTGGATCAGCCTCACAGGGCATCACGTTTTATCACTGCTCTACTCTCCAACACCAGCAGTAAATTGATTTTTGGTAAAGCTTTCAAGAATACATCATAG
>NW_006159953.1:573297-575762 GCF_000334495.1 Tupaia belangeri chinensis
AAAGAACATCCTTTAATAAATAATGTTGAGGAATAAAAGTGTAAAAGAATAAAATTCACAATGTATTAAAAAATGAACTCAAAATGAATTGAAGATTTAAATTTAAGAATGGTAGCTGTACAACAACTAGAAGAAAATATAAGATGAAAAACTTTATGATATTGGTTTGGGCAATGATAATTTTTAGCATGACCAAAAATAGAAAAATAGTATTATATAAAATTAAAAATGCTTCTGCACCACAAAAGAAACAACCAAAAGTATGAAGCTATGACATAGAGAATGGGAGAAAATATTTGCTAACCACATGTCTGATAGGAGGTTGATATTCAAAATATATAAGAAACTCAAGAGCAAGAAAAAATTATGTCCATTTAATAATATGGAAAAAAATCTCAATAGATATTTTCCAATAAAGACATACAGGTATATAAAAAAATGCTCAAAATCACTCATCACCAGGAGGTACAGGTTAAAGCTACCACAAGAACCCACTTCACACATACCTGTTAGAATAGCTATTATCAAAAAGATAGAAGATACTTATTACAGAGGATTTGTAAAAAAAGAAACTCACTTTTTTTCTTAGAAAGATTTTTGCTATAGGGCATGTGTGCTCACTAGAGAGTCAGAGAGACAGAAAGCGAGAAATCATCTCCCAGTGGGTTAGCCACACCACAATCTCCTCTCAGGATTTTGGGGATGCATGCACACACGCTTGGTGTGAGTTTTAAGCCACTGAATCCTGGACTCAGACTGTGGTTGACTGTGGAGGAGTCCAGCAACGTAACCACTATGCCCAATCTGCTGCTGGTCCCAGGAAAAAAAGAAACTCTTGAACACTCCTGACAAGAATGGAAGTTCATGCAGCCATTATGAAAAATCAGTGTGGAGGCTCTTCAAACAACAAAATACAGGTCCAGTTACAATGTTACAGAAGGAGGGTGCAGCTGCACCATGACAGAGGCTGCATATGAGCCCTGGATTAGTTTTCTGACCTGACATATGCAGGCTGGGTATGGTGGTGGCATGCACCTGCATTCCTAGATAACTTGGAGGCTTGGGTAGGAGAATTGTAGTATGGTGAATTATCAGAAATACACATCTCTCTTCCTGCCACAAATAAGAAAAAAAGCCCAGCTGCAGTGGTGCAGTGTTGCAGTGTTAGCACTCTGCCTTTTTTTTTTTTTTAAGAATTGTTTATTTAATTTTTTAGTTTATTATTTATTTTTATAATTTTAAAATACATTCAATCACTGCATATCATTACAGCTTACAAAACGAATTTTTTCTTCATGAATACACTACATATTAGTCCAATTAAAGACATGATCATACACATTATATACAGATAATTTTTCCATTTTTTTTTTTTTTTTAGATGGAGAGAAAGAGAGGGAAAGTGAGAAAGCAAACCACCAGGTCTGGGATTCGAGCCACGGATGGCTGTGTGGGAATCCAGCACCTTCACCACCACATCACCTGCCAGCCCCATGGACTCTATTTTCAATACTGAAGTCATGTGGGAAAGCCCTAGGTTCTGATCCCAGGTAGACCAGAGCAAACTAGGTGCAATCTGTAGGCATGCCCATGATCCTGGTTGTAATGTTGCACAGAAGATTACAGCAGGAAAAGGTCCCTGATGAAGGTCCCTATCTCTCTTTCTTCCTCTTTCTCTTGTTAAATAAATGAATGAACAGTTTACTTTTGAAAATGTTGAAAATGGGAATTACTATTTAATCCAGGAATCTACTTCTGGCTGTGTATTCAAAGAAAATGAAATCAGTATATTGAAGAGATAGCTATACTCAGATGTTCATTGCAGCATTATTCACAATAGCCAAGATATGGAATCACCCTAAGTGTCCATCAATGGATGAATCAATAAAGAAAACATGGCATATGTACACCACAGAATGCTATTCAGCTTTAAAATAAGAAAGAAATCCTGTTATTTGTGACAACATAGATGAGCCTGGAGAACATTATGTAAGTGAAATAAGCCAGACACAAGGAAATAAATAGCACATAATTTCACTGATATGGAGAATCTAAAAAAGTTGAACTCAGAAATAAAGAGTAGAATGGTGATTTCTAGGGTCTATAATAGAAAGGTGCTGGGGAGGTGTTGGTCAAAGAATCCAAAATGTTAGTTAGACAGGAGGAGTGAATTCAAGCACTCATGTACCATACATTTCTAGAACTTATTTCTTCATGTTGTCAGAAATAACAGACTTTCTTGGCATGAAGTCACTATGGTTGAAGTATTAATGGAAATGCAGTTTTGAAAGTACATATGCCATTGTGTCTGACTAACTTCAATAAAGGAATTTTGGCCTTATGAAACACCCAAATTATTTCATGCATCCAAAGATAATAGCCTGGTGCTGGAGCTAGGGAAAACTCCCAAATTATTCTGGTAAGAGATGCTCAAGAATATTTGTTTATTTCCTTCTCTCTTTCCC
>NW_006159953.1:575794-590640 GCF_000334495.1 Tupaia belangeri chinensis
CTCCTTCTTTCACACACACACACACACACACACACACACACAAACACACACCAATCCATTATATACTTCTTAATGTTTATTTTATCAGCAACAAAACAAAAAATTGTATGAAAATATGTAAAAGAAATAAAATGGAAAAATAAGGTTCCATTATTGCAAAGTAAAGCTGTTTTATTTCACTTATTTATTTATAATCCTCTAGTATTCAAAAGAACGGAAATGGCTAACTTAAGACATGTAGATTATTTAGTATTTATAGACTTTAGTCATACAACCTTGAAGGCAGCAAGAACCATCTGCTTTTTCTTCAGTGGGCAGTGGGATCCTGTGGATCACCTTGAGGTGGTTCAGTGCAGCCTGGTCAGGCATGGTCTTGTGGGATAGCATGCCTCACACAGTCCGCCAGAAGATGCAGCTGGCGTCTCTGAAGTGGTAGGCACCCTGGGATGGATTGGCGTCCATCCATTTATGGAGGGAGGCCAGTTACTTTAAGTTGTTTCTGTAGAAATTGCCAGAAATGTTGATGCCCTCACAGAGCATGACCACCTTGCAGTCCGACAGCACTTGCTTTAAACAAAATTTTAAAAACCATGATTTTCTAATGGCTGCAATTATTCGTTAGAATGCCAATTTTATTATTGTTATTATTTTATTATTACCATTTTACAATATGGGAAGTATTCCTACCACATGCAGAGTTCAAAAATGTAACCGAAGTTTGCGATAGAATTCCGCCCGTGGCCACATCTCTCCTGAGGCACCTGACACATTGGGCACTGTGAGGTCATGTCATTTAGAGGAACTGCAAATAGAAATTCCAACACAAAAGCTACACTTCTGGACAAGAATGTATCCGACTGCTTTCTGCTATACAGCTCATAGACTTCTCAGCTCCAAGGTGAAGAATATTTGGATACATCCTTTCTGCCATCCATGAGCACCATATCACCATGACAAATGCGTTTGCTTTGGACCAGAAGACAGAGGCCAGTGAAGCACTATGGAGCCAGAGCAGACGATAGCACTTGCAGAAAGGCACATGGTAATTGTAAAACTTCTAAATAACCTGTTTTTATACACATTTGGAAGCTAAATATAGGAAGAAAAGAGTCGATGGAAGCCGATCAATTTTTTGATTGACAGTGCTTTTAAGATTTGTACTACAGCCCTTCCTTTAGTCTTGTAATGTCTGAGTGCATCACAAAGAAAATTGTTTGAAAATAGCTCTAGTTGTTGATCCAAGAGCTTTGATGAAAGGCAAAAATTTTCCACTAGCTCAAGTTTCTGACTGAAAAAAGTTGTGCCTATTTTGTAACTCATGAAAAATAATACAAGTGCCCATGTTGTGCCCAAATGTTATTTCCTACACAAAGAAACCAGGAATCCTTTGGACAGAACAGTGATTTCAGGCCTGTAGTGGGGAATATGGAAGACGAGACTGGAACAAGTCATTTGAGAACACGGGATAACAATCAAAGGCTTGTATAAAGAGGTGCACTGATTACTAATGGGACAATTAGGTCTTCATGGAGATGAGAACCAGAATAGATTTATGGCCTCAGACATGCTTAAATGTGTGGATTTTTGCCTGGATGGTGGCACAGTGATAAAGGGCAATGATGTGAGAGGTGCTCCCCGTGGGACGGTTCCGCGTTCACCTACGGAGATTTACCTGTGTGATTGAAGCACATACTTGCTCATGATCTACGGGTGGCTGGTGTGGGGAGTGAATTAGGGAGTGGATTACAGTGTTAAGATACTGTTGAGGGGGATGTCTCTCTCTCTCTCCCTCTCTGATCTGTCTCTGGAAATAAATGAGACAGGAAAAAATTATGGAACCATAATGACCCTAAATGTATTATTTCATACTCAATTGTCAGACCATGTTAGTGAACTACCCATAAATTTGGGACTGAAAACAAAGAGGAAAAAAAATCAAGTATGTACAAATTTCTGCCCAACATTACAAAAGAGAGGCAACCAGGTATGTGTCTCTGAGTGGAAAAAGGAAACACTACCTATGATGTAGTCTTTTTTAAAAAATGATGAAAATTAAAACATCATGAATTTGATGTAGTCCACAAAATCCAGATTATGGACAATTTCCAAGAACATACTACTCTGATTCTTCAATAAGTACATTTTCTTGGGGGAGTTCTCTATCTTTATCTTCTGGTAGTATTGTCAGGTGATGAAATAATGTAAAACATTTTTAACTAAGTGGGTAGAATATTGTTAACACAGGTAGTATTTTTCTCTTCTCCAAAATATGTTTTAGTTCTTAACATTTTGGGGGTATTGACAACACTTTAGATAGACAGACTCCTGAAGTTAGCAGTAGAGAAGGTCACGGTTCTCTCAGCAATCTGAAAGGAGTGTGAGAATAGATTACATACGACTTTCCTTGACTTGTTTATTATGACATTGACTAAAGAAACTGTGTTTTCAATCTTGGAATTTTCCCAGGGTCACTTTCCATTTTGTTATAATATTCAACTTCCTGTAAGCAACATCTTTCAATTTTGCCCACTGGTGACATCGATTTATTTTGTTAGAACTTTGCTTATTCATTTTCTTTTTTTGGACTTGTTCAGAATTGATTTCTCTTGAGTATTGGAAGAATTTTTCATTTTGGTGTCTGTAAAAGAGTTTTCCAAAAGAGCAGAGAAAAAGAGCTCATGCTAGTCATAATATAGTTCAATTAGTAGACATAAAACTCATGACATCCTTAGAATATATGTAGTTTTCCAGGTAGAATACTATCAAAATAGGTTAGAGAAGAAGCAGACAAATTTTAATTCTGATAATGCTATTTTTTTACAAGGCCAGTATGAGAATTCTTTCAGATGTTTTCTGGGTACCTAAGATTTTACGTATATATAAATTTTATATATATATATATATATATATATATATGTCTGTATATGTATTATATATGTACAAAACAACATAAGTAGAAATGACATATATGTATATGTATATTTATACATGTATATACACATTATTTGTGTTTATATATATATATGCATGTATACATATATATTTCTACACATATTTCTATGCATACAAGTTATATATGTGTATAGATGTATGTATATAATTTAAAGTTTTAAAGAACAGAGCAAGTCTCAGTATTCCTTCAGCACCTGTCTTCCTGCCAAGTCCCCTGATTAGAAGTCTTTTGACTTCAGGAGTACCTGAAGTCCTTATTGTGGATGATTTCTAGATGTCCCCAGGATGTTCTCCACAGCCTCTCCACCTTCTAGCTGTGAATAACTCAAGCAGCCACAAAAACTGATGCTGGCCCCTGAAAAGTGTTTTACGTGACCAGGGAAAATTCACATCTGGTGTGTTTGCTATAAAAACAGATACTTTCCAGAGTTATTAACAAAAGATCAAAATTTGACAGTTTTATTTCCAACCTGATGCGTAGAGTACCTTCTATGCGACAGAGTCAATTCCTAAAATGAGAAGATGAGAAGGCAATTTGACGGCCTTCCTCTAAATCAGTCAAATTTTTCCTCTACTTCGTAGAACTCCAGCTATCTGCATCACTCATATGAAATTTGCATTCTTCGTTACTGTTCTCTCTCACAGAAAAGTTGTTCCTATGTTGTTTAGATGTCTCATTTTAAAGGTTCTCCCCAATCATTTTTTATCCCTTGTGAACTGGGTACCATGAGATGGTAAAAATGAGCACAAAAAGATATGACTGCTTTATGCATACATATTAAGGGCTGATAGGAGACTAGGATGTTAATAAAGAATCACATAAGTAAATAGGAAGTTATCAATAGAGTGGGGAAACTTTCGTGGTGCTGTAGCACATAAAAATGTCATTTGCTCTAGTGTGTGGGACTGTTCTGCAGAAGCAATACTTAGCTGAGAAAAGGATTAGTAAGAGGTAGGCAAAGAAGGTGGACAGAACTTGTACAGAGACCTTTCACTGGGAGAAAGTATTCTGAAAAATCTTGGGAAAAGAAGCTGAGAGCATAGGTAAAGACCTTTCCAGGGCTTCTAGTGTCATAGAAGTGGACGACAGGATCCTTATTTTTAAAAATAATTTTATATTTAATTTTATTTATTATTATTACTACTTTTTACATTTTTCTATAGAGGTTTGTGTGTGTGTGAGAGAGAGAGAGAGAGAGACAGAGAGAGAGAGAGAGAGACAGAGAAGGAGAGAGAGATTGAGAAAGCAAGTTGCCAGGTCCGGGACTTAAACCATGGTTGGGCATGTGGGAGTCCAGTGCCTCAACCATCACACCACTTGCTGGCCCCAGGAATCCTTGTTTTGATAATATTTTTATACCCCACAAAAGTGGTGTTTTCAGGAGCACACTGTGGGAAATTGCTCCAGCCTGTACTTCATCACTTCATGTTACGGGACATTCAGTGACTTCTTAGTCTGCTCAATTCATTTACATAGATTTTTTTCTGAAAATCTTACCAAAGTCAAAAAATTTGACTCATAGTAAAATTTGACCATCCCAGTGGCCAACAGGTGGTTCAGTGGTTAAGGGTGCTGAACTCCCATGTGGGCAACTGTAGCCCAAGCCCCGGACCTGGTGTCTTGCTTTCTCACTTTCTCTCTCATTCTGTTCTTCTCTGGTCAAAATTAAAAGTAAATAAATAAATAAAGTTAAGAAATATTGACCACCCCCCCATCTATACCTCTTGAGCACATCCAGTGTTCATTTAATTGTTTTAGAAAAGTATAAAATATAATTTAAAGGAGGTTAGAGAATAAGCCTTCCTTATTACTAAGATTTAAAATATGTTACTACTTTATCATTCTTTGTTTTAGATACTTTGGCGGGGTGAATTAAGAGAAGTAAAATTTTACTTCTATTAATTTACTTTGAATATAGTTAAAAGCGACGATCTATTCATAATTTCTGTCTCTAAAGAAATATCTAATATATTGAAGTTTTTGTGTAACCTTCCAATCTTTTTGTCAAACTCCTAGTAAACACACACACACACATACACACACACACACAAACACACACACACACACATCTGTGTGTCTATGTATAATAGCATGCATTATTATTTGTACATTTTTGTATTTAAAAATGCATACAAATTGCATCTTACTGTGCATGGCAACTTTTTAATTTCTAAATTATGACTCTAATTTGATACATGAAGATCATACAATTCAAAAGCTTCATTATATTTTATTTCATATATGTAACTTATTTATTTCTCTGATTTTGCTATTATAAAACTGCCATGTATACTCTTGATTGTGTCAAAGTATGGATATACATAACAAATATTCTGTAGTTTTCTAAAATATTTAAACTTAACCGAATGTGCCTAAGAGTAAAGATAAGAAATAGTAAAATTTTACTTGGAGTCAGATGTCAGAGTATTAAAGAAACTCAAATTTTACTCTATTTATTTATTTTAATTGACAAAACAGTATGTACTTATGTGTAATATTTCATTCTGATGTAGGGGAATTCAAAAAGTTCATGAAAAATTGAATTAAAATATAAGATTATTTTGGTGCAAAAAAAAGTTTTATCAGGTCCACTATGTTTTTGTACAATTTAATAAATTATTTTGATAACTACAGATAGGTAAGAGTATTTGGTGGTATTCAGAAACAGCACAGTAATGGTGGTTTTCACCATTGGTGTGTCATCTTCAAAAATGATAAGGAGTTAACTTGTATGAATCTGCTATTAAACCAGTAAGACAGCATTACGTATTCATCATTTTCAGGATTGTCAGTAGCCTGGACATATTTCCCCCAAATAACCTTGCTTCCTTGACTCATAAAGCCCAACCTGCTCACGTTTGCCTAATGACAGCACTTTTGATAATAATACTTGCTGTTGTATACAGTGGGGATGAGGGAATCTTCTTTACACCAAGAATCAGCAGACAAAAGGAAGCTTTCAGTTCAGGATGCGTTACGTGGACCTCTTGAAACTAACTCCATTGGCCCAATGACTTGCTCATATTTAGGCGGTTTTCTAGTACGGCTATCTTCAACAAGGCAGACTTTTGTAACCATCCTCTTCCATGCCTTCTTCTTTCCTCTTCCTGTTCAGCTAACTTAATACTGCTGTTTCTCCTGGACAAGAACTTCCCATTTTTCCACTTTCTCTTTTTGTTTTTCTTTAAACATATTGGAAAGTACTTTAGCTAGGAACTGTCCTCTGTTCAGCAGATAGGCAGGTACTGCTCCCTGTGGAATCCTTTCATCATTCTTTTGGTTGGTGTTTCTCTTTTTATGCATCTAGATAGTCTTTTTATTTGCATTCTCTCAGTGTGGCCCCTGTTTATGTTATAACTTAGCCTTCAGGCCAGCCATCTTTTTATGCCTTCTTTGAAGTGCATGAGCCTCTTGACTTTCCGTCTTTCTCTTTTTCTCTTGGTAGTACAAATGATAACCATAGTGTTTATGGTGTAATTCATTATGTTCATTTTGCCACATGGTGACTGCCATGGAACCCCTAGGGCCTGAAGAAATGATCAACTTTCAGGTCTCAGAGATCTATGAGCTGACTCTGCAGCCCAGATTAGGAAAAAGACCTTTTTTAAAAAAATCTTAATTATGATTTCTAGCATACATATAATTAATGTATATCTTTGTAGACTACAGGATGATTTTTTATAACATGCATACAGTGGATAATAATCAAATCAAGTGGTGCAAAAAATTTAAAATCATGTATAGTTTTTTAATAATACACATGTTCAATAGTTACTTCCTAAAATTTATATATATATTATATATATGTATATATATATAATATATATATATGTACACACACACACACACACACACACATTGTAGAATGGTAACCCTAGCTAATTAACATATGCATTACCTCACATATTTATCATTCCTCACATATTTATCATTTCTCAAATAACAACACTTAAAACCTACTCTCTGAATAATTTTTAGGAATATAATGTTATTTGTAATAGTCACTATGGGGCCCATTAGGTGGTGTGGTGGTTCAGGTGCTGGACTCCCACATGGCCAATCCTGGTTTGGGTCCTGAACCTGGCAGCTTGCTCTCTCACTTTCCCCCTGCCCTCTCTTTCTGTTTGTGTCTCCTTCTGGTGAGTTTATATGCCCTGTAACAAAGAAAATAATAATGATAAATAAAATAAATGATAAATATAATTAAAAGAAAATAATAATGATAAATAAAATTAAACAATTCTTCAGAAAAAAACATATCAGAGTTACCATGTTGAGACTCACATTTAATTGACTATAAGAGCTAGAACAGAAGAAACAACAAACAATTTCAAGAAATGGGAGGACCAGAGCTGAACAAAAATCTCTCTAAGGAAAACATATAAACAGTCAAAAAGCATATGAGGAAATGCTCAACATCCCTCATCATAAGGGAGATGCAGATAAAAACCACAATGAGATACCACCTAACCCCTGTCAGAATGGCAAAGATTAAGAATATAAAAAGTGATAAGTGTTGGCGGGGATGTGGTGAAAAGGGAACCCTCCTACACTGTTGGTGGGAATGTAAACTAGTTCAACCACTGTGGAGAACAATATGGAGGTTCCTCAAAGATCTACAAATAGAACTACCATTTGATCCAGCAATCCCACTTCTGGGTATTTACCCAAAAGACAGGAGAACGCTCAGTCAGAAAAGTGCTTGCACATCCATGTTTATTGCAGCATTATTCACAATTGCCAAGACATGGAACCAACCTAAATGTCCACAAACTGATGAATGGATTGGAAAAGTGTGGTATATATACTCTATGGAATACTACTCAGCCATAAAAAATCCGCACTCTATGGTAGAGAGCAAAAAATTGGAAGACATAAAAGCAGTGAAGGTAGTTAATGAGAATAGGACAGTGTGGAATGGGGGAAGTGAAGAGAAGAGGATAGAGAAAGATAGCAAGAGAACAACAGAGAGGCATGACATTAGTGAGAAATAGATATGGCTTATTACCTGTTGATGATGACATGTATAGTATTCTCAACTGGATTGGTCTGAGAAGTATTTCATGACGGGTAAAGTTTTTTTACAAGCAAAATGAGAAATAGTGATTGACTGTTTTTAAAAAATCATTAGAATAATAATAGTGATTGGGGAAAACATAGAAAATATATTAAATATTGAAGTGGGGAGATTAATGTCTCTGTATTGACTGACATGCATGGCATTCCCTTTTGAAAAAGCAATGTAATACACTGTAAAGTTATATGTAATCCAATGTAATATAAAGAAGATTATGATGATAATAAAAAATAAAAATAATAATAATAAAAAAAAGAAATGGGAGGACCAGCAATTAGCATAATGGCTATGTCGCTGAACTCCCATGTAGTTGACCATGGTTCGAGCCCTGGACCCGGTAGCTTAAAACTCATGCCAGGCACATGTGCACACACTCTTAAAATTCCAAGAGGAGAATGGAGGTTAAGGGATTGCAGTGTGGCCATTCCCCCTGGGGGGTGATTTCTCTCTGTCTCTCTTTGTCTCTCTGGCGAGCGTATGTAAATCAAAATGTTTAATTGACACTTATTCTCAAATGTAAGGTTATATCATTTCTTTTTCCAGCTAAGTTTTACCTTTTACTAACAATTCAAAGTATGTAGGTAAAGTCATAATAAATCAGTTTATTAAAAATAGCTAAAACTAGGAAAATAAGCTACTCTGTATTAATTTAAATCTTCTTAGTATCTCTCTCTCTTTTTCTTTAGAGAGATTTTTGCTATAGGGTGCATGCGATGCACTTGCAAGAGAGAGAGAGAGACAGACCCAGTGGGATGGCCATGCTGCAATCCATTCTCTTCCATTCTCCTCTTGAGATTTTAGGCATGCACGCACATGTGCCTGGTGTGAGATTAAGCCGTCGGGTCTGGGACTCAAATCGTGGTCAACTATATTGCTTTGTATTTCTCTTTAACATTGATACTTAATTATGAATACAAGTATTCAAAATCATTAACAATACATATTGTATGTTAGATGTGCCATTCTTTTCTTTTCTTTTCTTTTTTATTTTTTTTTTTGAGAGTTTTTTGCTATAGGGCATGTGCCCTCACCAGAAAGACAGAGAGAGACAGAGAGACAGAAAGTGAGAAATCACCCCCTGGGGAGATGGCCACGCCGCAATCCCTTCTCCTCCATTCTCCTCTCAGGATCTTGGGCACGCACGCACATGCGCCCGGCATGAGTTTAAGCCACTGGGTCCAGGCGGGACTTAAACCGCGGTTGGCTACATGGGAGTCCAGCCACATAGCCATTACTCTAACTGCTGGTCCCGATGTGCTATTCTTTTCATATAGATGTTTGGTAACCTAAATTTATAAAGTATTCTAATAAGGCTGAGTTGTTTTTAATTGCCTCAAAAGTATGTGTTTGCCAGAGAAAAAGAGAGTCACCCCCAGTGGGGTGTATTCATGTGGCAATCCTTTTCCTCCATTTTTCCTTCCTATTAGAATTTTGGACATGCATGTACACACGCACTTAGCATGTTTTTCAAGATGCCAGGGTCAATATTCAAACCTCAGTCAGCCACGTAGAATCCAACTCCCTACGTTGTGCTTAACCACTGTACTACAGGCTGGCCCAACTTTTAAAAATATAAAAATAAATCTAATTTAGCAGAGAAATGTAAACTCCCTTAGCATTTCTAATTGTCCTTTAAACAGAAAAGAAAGCAAAAATAAACAAAAACAAAAAAAGTTACACAATTTTCTAGGTCAATAAATTGTATATACTTCGTATTTTATCCTTTCATTTCCTATTAGCTATTTTTAAACCTTTTCCAATTCCCATTAATCCACTTTATTAAAACATAAACAAAACAAAAACAAAAAACAAAAAACAAAAAGAAACCAGTAAAATGTTACCACAATGTATAAGTAAAAACAAAAACAAACTACCATCAGGGAACTTAGAGAGCCCTAGACAGTATACGAATTACTTGTATTAGTATCTATTGATCAATTTTAATTGCCAATTGGCCAAAATATGGCCTGCGAATAATCTCTGCTGATTTACATGAGGCTTTGACTACAGTATAATAGTATTATGATAATAGCAGAGCTGGAAATCTTTCAAGAACACGCATCTCCTGTCCCTCCTGCACGAGACTACCAAAGTAACTTTAGATAGGTTTTATTTTGAATTCCGATCTCAGTGTTACGTCTTGCCCATTTTGAATCCTGGTGTCTGTACCATGAGATGTGCTATGTTACAGTGTAGAAATTACAAAGTCAAATCCAAGGTCACAACATGCAGTATTACTTATAGAAAATGGTAGCACACCTTATTCTGACCATGAATGATTAAATAAGACAAAATGTTATTCTTACAACTTTCCTGTAGTTAGCATATAACTTTATAAAGAATAGTAATCTCCCTCTCCGACCTCAAAGATTTAAACTGCTGGTTTTTGTTTTTTGTTTTTTAGCCAAATCTTTCCCACATGGGATTGTTCTATCAAAATCTCAAATCTGAGAATGGTCTTGCTTTTCCTATCTACCATTAATGGACAGAGATCACTTTTTTTTTCTTTTTTAAAGAGAGATTTCTGCTATATGGTGGAGAGAGAGACAGAGGCAGAAAGCAAGAAATCACCCCTCACTTGAGAAGGCCACAATGTAATCCCTTCTCCTCCATCCTTTTCTTGGGATTTTGGGCACAGATGCACACTTGCCTGGTGTGAGTTTAAGCCACCGGGTCCAAGATTCGAACTGTGGTCGACTACCTGGGAGTTCAGCGATGTCACCATTACTCCATTTGCTAGAACCAATGGCTGGAGTTCACTTTAATCTTAGAAATGACACTCTCCAAAATAAACCTCCTTCTCTAACACACGAACTCCATTTGGAAAACAAATTTAATTGCTAAGCACCGATTTGTCTTCAATATTCATTACCTGTGAGTGTATATTACTGTCTTGGAAAATCATATTACAATTTTCTTTTAATTATCTTCCTGAGAATACACCTCATTTCCTGATGACAACTGGAAAGCAGCCAAGTGACTACCAGCCATAATTATGGTATGTTACTTATTTAGATGCTTCAGTAACTCTTCAGTTACCATGTTTATTAACTTCAGTGTCAAATCATGACATTTTTCTAAGCTTGTCCACGACCATATATATATATATATACACACACACACATATATATGTAAAATTTGATAAACTTATTTTAATGATTTTGCATAAAATTGTTTTTAAAAGTTGTCTTTCAATTGACTTTCTATTTGTGAATAATTAATTTATATGTGAAATATATACACATCAACATATGCAAAGAGTCAGACTGTGGCATTTTAATACTTAATGAAGATATTATAGGGATAAGCATGTAATTGGTTAAAGAAGAAAGGCCTCCACAGGACACTAAAGATTTCTCTGAAGGAAAGACATACAAAAGAAATGGTATAGGAAGGAAAAAATGCCATGACATTTAGAAAGGACAATGCAGACTCTTTTCCCCTTTAAGAAACTACTGGTGAAAGATGTGAGCACATATGTGAGATCAGTCAAAGGCCAACAAAACACAGCTCTTGGCGTACAGAACCATCTATTCCATAGGCTTGTGTGTGTTAGTAGGTGTGCTGTGGTCCCGGAGTACCGTAGACAGACATGTCCTTAGAAATTATAAGAAACAGTTAGTCTTTCATATGAAAAATGGTGTGTTTTAATTTTCATATTCCAAGCCCATTAATTAAGAATTTACTAATTAAATGTGAGCTCTTATTGTCCTTGTTATGTGGAAGATTCCTGGATTAAGTGCAGCTACTGGATACTTCCAGCAGGGGGAAGCAGATCTCTTCCTCATTGGGTGGCAATTTTCAAAGGTGTTCCATTTGCAATAAGCAATTTCCAGGGAGTTGGGTTTGTTAGTATAACAGTGTTGAGATTTCCAAAACAGTGGAGTCAACCTAGCTTTTAAATTTTCCTTCTTTGGATATTCATTCCTTCATCCTATATTTTTATTAGTAAATCTGATGAAGACCATCAATAGTTTTGGACCTCCATATGAAAATACACAATTTATTTAGAATATTCTATACATTGGTATGTGAATTACTCTAGTCCTAGTCATAGCGCAATTATCAATTAATGTTTTAATCTCTAGATTTTCTATTGAATCTGGAGCCTAGAACCAGAGACTACCTGGCAGGCGTCTCCAAAATCCGTGCGTAGCTACAGACAAGTGCAAACCAGTCCTTCCCTACTTCACCACTTTCGCTTATCTGTGGCCATGCCCTTGATTTTTCTTTGCCCTGTCTGACTGCATGGAAGAGAGTTAGCAAATATTGCCTAGTAATATTTATTCATTATTTTAAGTTTGTCAACAAACCTACCCAGGTAAGTGAGGATGCACATGCTCTTATTTTGCTTAGCTCGTCTGAGTTTCCTCGAAGGTAAACTAAGATCAGCCAGAATTACTAGATTTGTTCCAGAAACTCAATGTCATCTGTTGGAGATTCTCTCTCTTCTCTCTCTCTCTCTTTCTCTCTCTCTCTCTTTCTCTGTCTTTTCAGTCATGGAAGAAAGATAAATAACTTGAAAAAACTGCTGAGTCATCGCCTACTCCAGGAAGGTAAAATCATTGATTACTTCCATCTTCCTTATGTGAACAACTGTACTTAAGTTTCCTTTCATGGCTCATAACAGACATTCTGGGAATCAATATTTACTGTACTGTCTATAAATGCCTTGAAGGCAATTTCTTGAGGTTGTTCACCACAGTGCCCAGCAGAAAGCCTGCAGGCAGGAGGCAAACAAGAACCATTTTCTGGATTCAGCTGAGAAGGTGCTAATGGAGAAAGGTGAAGGGAGAAGCAACTCCCAAGTGTTTTCTGGGTGCCAGCCCTCTTTTTATAGCCTTCCTCATGTGGTTACCTGTTCAGATTTTCTAACAATTTTCTGAGGATTTTTCTAAGAAAATACCATCTAGAATAGTTGAGAAAGAACAATCAAAAATAATATTTTTATTAACCAACATATCATGTTTTCCAGTATTGTTCAAAATTGTTCCTCTGGTAAATAAGTTATTATTTATGTCTCAGCTGACTTATTTAAAACAAATGTTACAAGGATAAGGTAAAAAGACGTGATAAAAGTGTTTTAGATTTTTATCAAGAAAAGATTATGGCCATTTTATTTTCTTCACAAGAAAAGCAAACACTGGTAATATTTCCATGATATTTTCTTGCCGAACTGTAAATTATAATAAAAGAGGTTACTTTAAAAAATACTTGGTGACTTATTCTATTTTGTTTATCCTATTTAGAGGCACCATTAACACCTCAGTTAGTGGGAGAAAGTGTAAAATATGCTGTAAGAAAACTTTAAGATAGCACTATTCAAGAGGTAACAATAGAAAAAGTATTTTATCACCTTCCCTAGAGGAGTTCTGTTTACCCTCAGGTACCCTGCAAATATCAAACTTTCTTGGAATCAGACTTGATAATTAATATAGAAATATAGGTAGACACTTATGCTATAAATAATAAATGCACTTAAGAAAATTAAATTTGGCAATACTAAAGAAGCAAGTTGTTTCTGAATAGTAGAGATTTGCTCATTATAGCTATGCAAAAGATTTTAAAAACCTTTCCCCCCATAACTGATAGTTTCTCAATTTCTTATGTTGTTAATTATCTTTCCCAAGGCAAGATAAAATAAAATAATCTTCTTTACAGTCATATGCACACACAGTGTGTGCATACATAATTTAGGTGTACCCATGCCAGAGTCTGAATTGGAAGATGTTTTCTGGAAAAACAGTGGGATCTTTGTTCCTGGTGTAGGTGGAGGCAGATGCTGGCTATCTTGGTTTTCTGTAATAGCAGCATCTTTCTTACCAGGTCAGTTCTGCAACGCCATCTCTGGAAACTTACTGTACAGTCTTCATAACACTCTGAAATTCCAAACATCCTTTAATAGACGTGCTTGAGACCCAGTGTGGTGGCACAATCAGTAGCGAAGGGAACTATGGTGCTGGAAGCCACGTGGTCAGCTACAAGTCAGGAAAACTGGGTCGGCCTAAAACTATGCTACCAAGGTGGAGAGCTGGGAAAAGGGAAGTGTGGTGTGATGAGATCTGATCAGAGTGCTTCTCTCTCTCTCTTTACTGTGCATGTGTTCTCTACCACGAATACTATAAGTAAAAATGAAAACAAATGAATCTATTTGTGGTCAAACTAAGTAAAGTAGGGTATTTGGTTTCCTGCTAATAAGAAACAAATATATTATTTTAAGAACCTTCCATCTGATGACTTAATGTACTCAGAGACTGACACATCATTTTACTTATGGTGGATCCTTGAAAAACATTTGTTGAAGAAGATGCTGATGATAATAAGCATTTATTATCAAATATCTCTCTAATGTTTTCCCTCACTTGTACTTCAAGGGTACATAATTAAATTGATCATAACCCTTACCATGACAAAACACAATTTAATGGCTTTGTTTTACTCATGGTTTGTGTTTACTTTCTCTTTTACTCAGTAAGAATATAAATGCTGGGACCAGCAGAAGGTGTAATGGTTATGTGGCTGGTCTCCCATGTTCTCAACTATGGTTCAAATCCTGGGCCTGGTGACTTAAAACTCACACAGGGCACATGTGGGCACATGCCCAAAATCCTGAGAGGAGAATAGAGAAGGGATTATGGCATGGTCATCCATCCCCCAGGGGATGATTTCTCACTTTCTGTCTCTCTGTCTCTGTCTCTCTGTGAGTACTTGCACATATAGTCAAAATCTCTCCTAAAAAATGTAAATTTAATATAAAAAATATTAATATAAATATACTCAATAGAGATTTATATGTAAAATATAAACACATATATA
>NW_006159953.1:590685-598152 GCF_000334495.1 Tupaia belangeri chinensis
ATGTATATGTATATATATATATATATATATATATACACACACACACACACACACATGACAAACATTTTCTTTTTTGTATCTCTTGGAAACTCATTCACAAACATTTCTGCAGCCAAATACATCTATCAGTTTTTTTTCACTATAAAAAGCAAAATTGCTGGATTTTGCCAAATTACTGCACAGTAAAGTGAGAAAAAAAGTAATATGAAGTAGGCTAAAAATTGCCTTTTACCAATTCAGTGTTCTTAGTATTCTTCGTCTTCAACTGTGTATATCTACATTTTAAGAAGTTACTGTTTAAAGTTCTCTTTTTTCTGTAACATCTAAAAGTGGCAGATACTATGATAAAATCGATATTTAATATGAGTTTATTCATTTTGCTGTCCCAACAAGCTAAATGCTTAAATTGAATCCTTTGATATTTTATTAGAATCATAAGGGTTTGAGTTTTATTGGTTTATGAATAAGCTTGAAATATCTGCCTAACATTTTCCCCCCATTTATACCTCAAGGGCACATAATTAAATTGATCAGAACTTTTACCATGATTCATTTTTATCACTGATTCATGTTTGTCCTTCTTTTAATTATTGCTTATTCATTTGTTTGTTTTGTTTAATAATATAATGGGCATCTGTGCCACTTTCTAGATATAAATTATGTACAACATGCACTCTTTGCCAAATACCAAACTATCAAAGGAAATGAAATAGCAATTAATCCCTCAGTTCTTGCTATGGTTTGAAAAATGGTTTATCTCCCAAAGATTGGTGTTATAGAAGCTTCCTTCCCAATGTAATAGCATTGGAGGTGAAGGGATCTTTAAGAGGTGAAATTAAGAGGTTAAGAGGTGACCTTTAAGAGGTAAAGGGACCTTTAAGAGGTGGGATCTTATGAAATGTCATCATCTAACTGGCTGAAGATATAGGAAGGAGAAGCAGGAAGTTGGATGTTCTCTTTCCTCGGGCTTTGCCCATGCTTACCCTCATGTGTGCTACTTTTAACCATATTATTTGTGTAGCACCAGAGGCTGGCCTGATGCTGGCTCTATACCTTAGGACTTTCCAGCCTCTAGAATGGTGAGCCAAATAGACTTCTGTTCTTTTTAAAGTGCTCATTCAAGTATTTCTGCTTAACCACATGATAATGGACAAATAAAGTACTTTAATAAATGACTCAGGGAACCAGCAGATGGTGTAATGGTTACACGGCTGTACTCCTACATAGTTGACGATGGTTTGAGTCCCAGACCCGGTGGCTTAAAACTCACACTGGAAGCGTGTGCATGCATGCCCAAAATCCAGAGAAGAGACTGGAGGAGAAGAGATTGTGGCATGGCCATCCCCCAAGAGGGTGATTTCTTGCTTTCTATCTCTGTCTCTCTGGCGAGCACGTATGCTCTATAGTAAAAATTTCTCTCTAAAAATAAATAAATAAATAAATAAATAAATAACTGTCTTTCATTAAAAAAACTCATCACTAAACAAGATTTTGTAATAAAAAATAGTTTCTATAATACTTCTAGATAAAGTTATTGTTTTCATGAATTAGAACTGCTTGAAGCTTAGGAAAATACTAAAGAAGATTACAAATTACATGAAGCTAAGGATAAGTTAACTTGTACACGTTATGACCATCCTGCTTTCTAAAATGCATGATGTGCCTTTTGTAGATGCCACTTCCCATTGAAGCTAGCAGATAAGTAGGAGGTGACTATGATACTGTTTACTTATCCCCAAGGTTGGTTAAGTTGTAGCTTAGTTTTTTCTTTTCTTTCTTTCTTTCTTTTTTTTTTTAAAGGGGTTTTTGCTATAGGGTGCATGTGCTCACCAGACAGACAGAGAGAGACAGAGAGATAGAAAGCGAGAAATCACCTCCCAGGGGAGATGGCCATGCCATAATCCCTTCCCCTTCCCCTCCATTCTCCTTTCAGGATCTTGGGCATGCACGCACACGCACCCAGCGTGAGTTTAAGCCACTGGGTCCAGGACGCGAACCGCGGTCGACTACATGGGAGTCCAGCAACATAGCCATTACGCTAACTGCTGGTCCCAA
This sequence comes from Tupaia belangeri chinensis, assembly GCF_000334495.1. Classification (NCBI taxonomy): domain Eukaryota; kingdom Metazoa; phylum Chordata; class Mammalia; order Scandentia; family Tupaiidae; genus Tupaia; species Tupaia belangeri. The sequence continues at coordinate 592,741 of NW_006159953.1, forward strand.
AGTGAGAAAGCAAGACGCCGGGTCTGAGACTTGAACTGCCATTGGCCATGTAGAAGTCCAGCACCCTTAACCACCATGCCACCTGCTGGCTCCCTAGCTTAGTTTTTTCTCTTCAGATTTTTCTAACTGGCATGTAGTAAGTAGGGGAAAAGGAATTCTCTCTAACAAAAATAAAACTTAATCTTCCAACAAGCACATCTCGTGGAGTTATAGTAACTTGATACTTTACTTTCAGAATTAAGCATTATGCCATAATGCAATAATTATATTGTCTATATTCACACTTCCATACATGCCAAAACAACTCATGTACCTCATAGATATTTGTGAGTTTCTCTTGAGCTAGAAGGTTGCTATGGAAGAACTGATGTGGCTGACGTAATGTTAGATTAGGTGGTTCTAACATTTGGAGTCCTGTTACGAGGTGAAACTGCAATGACAGAAGAGATAAGGAGTATTAGGATCCTCATGTTAATAAGCAGATGAAACTGAGAGTAATAAGCATGAAATACTTTACAAGAGAGTGCATGTGCACACGTGTGTGTGTGTGTGTGTGTGTGAGATGGCTTTCAACGAGTGGTCAAAGGCAAACAGGTATCATTTACTTTTCCATTGTATCTCTGTGGTAATCTGGGAGGGCGGCCATAATAAAATACCACACACTGTGCAACTTCAACTACAGACATTTATTTTTTCATATTCTGGAAGTTGGAAGTCCAAGATAAGGTGTCAATCAGCAAGGTTTCTTGTTTTTGTTTTTGATTCTAAGACTTGCCCGTGGCTTGCAGATGGCTGCTCACTCTCTCTATTCTCTCATGACCTATACTCTGTACATGTGCAGCCCTGGAATCTCTGTGTATCCTAATCTTGCCTTCTCTAAGTGCACCAGTTAGATTGGATTAGGGCCCACCCAAATGGCCTCATTTTAACCTCATTACCTCATTAAAGCCAAGCTGCTGAGGGCTTGAATTTGGGGAAGAGGGGGCACAACTCAGTTCATAATAACCCCCTTACTGTAAATAAAGTCACAACAAATAAATAGATAAATAAGTAAGTGTTTAAAAAATGATAATCCTCACACAGACATTACAAACCCTTTATATATTTATTTATTTATTTTATTTGTTTAGTTTTTGCTATAGGGCACATATGCTCACAAGAAAGAGACAGAGAGGGGGGTAAACTGAAAAAAATCACCATCCCAGGAGAGAAGGCCATACCTCTTCCACTCTCCTGCCAGGATTTTGGGCATGTAGGCACATGTGCCTGGCAAGATTTTCAAGCTGCCAGGTCTGGTACTCGAACTGCACAGTCAGCAATGTTGGATCCAGTGCCTTAAATTTTATACTCCCTGCTAGCTCCTCGAACTCTTTAACCAAATTGGAAAATCTCCCTTTTCTTAAATAGGCCAATATTTCATTGCTTTCTTACTTTTGTAAAATATATTCTTTCTCCATTTTTTCTGTTGTAATTTTACTCATCCTTCAAGACTCCATTGACTCCCCTGAGGCCTTTTTGACCAACATGGAGAGAAGTGATCTATTCTCATTTTTACCAGTCTTTTGTTTGTTCTACTCTTTTAAAATGTTTATTATCGCCATCCCCTATCAAAATTGACTTATGTCCATTTCCTCATCATATGAAAAGATGCTTTTGAGATACTTTTCTGATCTAGTCATTTATTTTCAATGCTTTACTAAATTCATTTTATTGAATAGTTCAAACTTGATATAAATTGGTTGGTTATATGTTTTTGTATTCAGTCTATTGGAATTTTTCCTAATGCTTTCAACTTTATCCAAGCACAACTTGTCATAAAAGTTCCCTATTACTCATACTTAACTTTTAATCATTGCCTGATTTTTCAGACTTGAGATAGCTGAACATTTTTCTCTTAGTAGTTGATAGATACATAGACACAAAAGAGAACCAAGGGTAGAGAAAAAAATTTCAACCTTTTTTATTATTTCTTCCATGAATAAAAGAGTAAAAGTAACAAAAAGAAACACCCCAACATGGTTTCAACTCTGAGATCCATCCCCAGCTTCAGTCAGTCCTGCCTAATGAGCACTCACATGCTCTCCTTCCTCATAGAGGTATCCAAACACAAACTGGGAACCTTTCCATGTGAATGAGCTCTGCAGAGCATCAGGTACATATTCTTCTGAATCGCAAAAGCATTGTTTATAAAAAAACCAAAAATCAAAATAGGCTAGACTATACAATAAACCTTAACAAATGTTGAAGGATTACTAGCATACAATTAATGTTATTTTTAGTACTGTACGGATTTAAATACACTCATATTGACTTATAAATTCAGTCTGATATCAATCAAGACAGAGGATACATATATGTTTAATTATTTATTTTCAGAAAATTGTAGATTCATATGCAGTTTTAAGAAACAATGAAAGAAATGCCATGCAACCTTTACCCAGCTTCCTCAGTGGCACATCTTTTTTTGTAATTATTTATTATTATCATAATCTTGTTTATATTACATTAAATCACCCATAACTTTACAGAGTATTACATTTCTTTTTCCAGAAGGAATACCATGCATATCAGTGAATATAAAGACATTAAAATCCCCATCGTCTTCCAATAGCTTTTCATTTTTTTCAGATTATTATTCCAATTATTTTTTAAACATTCAATCACTATTTATCATTTTGTTTAAAAAGCTATACTAAAGGGACCAGCAGTTAACATAATGGCCATGTTGCTGAACTCCCATGTAGTCAACTGCGGTTCGAGTCCCAGACCCTGTGGCTTAAACTCACACCAGGTGCGTGTGCGTGTGTGCCCAAGATCCCAAGAGGAGAAGGGATTGTGGCATGGCCACCCCCTGGAGGGCGATTTCTCACTTTCTATCTCTCTGTTTCTCTCTCTCTGTCTGGCAAACGCATGCACCCTATAGTAACCCCCCCCCAGAAAAAAATTAATAAGCTATACTAAAATAACACATATAGGTTTTTCTATTTTTTTCTTATGGAGAGGATTCTATGGTATAGATGTGCCACTTATTCAAGGACATTTAGGTTGTTTTCTGTTTGAAGCTACTATGAATAAAGGTGCTATAAATGTTCATGTACAAGTTTTTCTGCATGTTAATTTTTACTTCACTGGATTATATAATAATCACGTACCTAGCTTTATTAGAAAACTGCCAGACTATTTTTCAGAGGGGCTGAAAAACCCCTCTATAATATATGAGATGTAGTTTCTCTACATCTTTACCAGTATTAGATCATGTCACCATTTTCATATTAACTGTTTCATTACTGTTGTAGCAACATTTTATTTTGATTTCAATTTTCGTTTTCCTAATGCTAAAGATGTTGAACATTTCTTCACGCATTTATTTTCTATCTTTACATCTTCTTCTAAGAAATGTCTCTTCATGTATTTTGTTCATTGTCTAAATAGTTTTTCGCTTTTGTTGTTTTTGAGTTTTGAGTGTTGTTTTCCTTTTATATTCGAGATACCAGTAACTTGTTAGATATATCATGTGAATTTATTTTCTCAAGTCTGTGAATTGGCTTTTCATCTTCTTGACTGAGTCTTCCATAAAGCAATTAAAAATATTTTTTGATGAAGTTGAAATGATTAATTTTTCTTTTTATGGAATATTTTTGGTGTCAAGAGCTGAAAACTCTCACTGAACTCTAGATCCCATAGATTGTCTCATATGTTTTTACTGAATGTTTTATAGTTTTACATTTAAGCTGGTGATTTATTTTGCCTTAAATATTGTATACAATGTATAAATTTATGTATGGAATATAATTTTGTGTTATCTTTGTGGATAATTTCATTTTATTTTTCCCTCCCTCCTTTTTTACAATTATAAAGTTATATTTTCTTACTGTATTTAATGTTTACTTGAAAGCCACATGTAATAATTTGTCACACTGTTTCATGCATAAACAAAGTTCCATGAGCAATAATGTAGTTTAGTGTTTGGAAATTCACAAATAATTACTTATTGGAAAGAATACTTTAAAAAAAATTCCTGTTTTTATGGCAATTCTTATAATGAGAAGAGAATATAACGAAGGAAGCATGTAAGGAAAAACAAAAAAAGTGATTAAGAATCTATTTCAGGACCTGCAGAAAGCATAAATATCACTGGACTCCCACGTGGTTGTCTGTGGTTCAAATCCTGGACTGGGCGGCTTAAAACTCAGGTTGGGAGCATATTCATGCATGCCCAAGATCCCCAGAAGAGACTGGAGAAGGGATTGTGGCATGGCCATCCCCCCAGAGATATTTCTCTCTCTGCCTCTCTGTATCTAGCTATCTCTCTGGTGAGCACATATGCTCTGTAGCAAAATTCTCTCTAAAAATAAAATAAGGAAAGAATCTATCTTGGCCACTCTTAGGTATTTACTCAAAGAATAGGAAAACAGTTGGAAAAACATATATGTACATTACTGCATATATATACATATACATACATATATATATATGTATATATGTATGCTACTAAGCCACAAAAAACAATGAGACCCTGGCATTTGACACAAAGTGAGCGAATATGAAAGGTTTAATACTAAACAAAGCAAACCAGACTGAAAGAGGAGCATTGTAATTCTCCACTTAATGTAGACCATCTGTCTGCACGCTATAGCAGAACCTGAAAGATCAGAAGTTATAATAGCAAGGAGGGCAACTGTAGATAGTTGAGACAGTACAAGAAGGGGTGGGTCATAGAGGATAGGAGGGAGAGGATTGGGGAAAAAAATAACAAAGCATTTAACAGACACAAAAGGGAAAGTTATCTGTTGATGATAAAGTGTATGGTAATATCTTTGACTTGACTAATGTACACTGTATTCATGCTGGAAAAAACCATGTTACACTACAAAGATGTACAGTGATTAAAAGTAAATATTAAAAATTTAAAAATGATGATGCTGAAAAGAATATGCAGACTGTAATAGTTAAAATATGTTTTGAAAACAATTGAAAAAGAAATTTTTCCTGGGCCAACTTGTGATGTGGTGCTTGAGACAACTAGAGTCCTGGGCACAGTGGCTTGAAAAACACACTGGGTGGCATGTTCACGCGTGCCCAAAATTCCAAAGGGAGAAACAGAGAAGGGCATTGCAGCATGGCTATTCCACATAGAGGAGCTGTCTCATTTTCTCTGTCTGTCTCTGTCCGGAGAGTGCATGTTTCTCTAGCAAATTAAGAAGAACAAAAAGAACCTATCTGAAGAGATTAAAAGTGGTAGATAATAAGCCGCCAGGACTTTTCTTTATTTTGTATTACAAGAGTAAGAAACTATAAACCAAATACCATGGAAAATGTGTGAAATTCTTTATTTTTTATTTGGAATCTCCTATTTCCCTGAGAAGATATATAGCATAATACTTACAGTGACAAAGTCTATGACTTTGTGTA
>NW_006159953.1:598183-605600 GCF_000334495.1 Tupaia belangeri chinensis
GCAATGAAGGGAATTGGGTGTGATGGTGAAAACTCTTTGAAAATTGAAATCATGTTTATAGTCAGGCTTTGGGAGAAGAGGATGATTTCACCTCTTGAGAAAAAATAAAAACAGGCTCAGTTTTGGGAGCCCACTTTAAGAAACGAGAAGACGACAAAAAGAGTGGGTTAGGCAATGGCATTGTACTTTACAAGGTCACATGTGAAGTTCCTGCAGGTAGTTCATTATGGTCTTTTATTTTCCCTTGAGATGAGTAAAAAGGAGGAGATTTTCCACATTTTGTTGTCTTTGACAACCCATCAGGAAGCAGGTCTTTGAACTCCTCCACATCCATTCCTACAGATACTAAATTTATCTCCAGTAGGCTTTGGCTCTACACTCAGAGCAGATGGAGAAAGATGCTGTCTAAGAAAAGCAGAAATGACAGACTGACATGCTGGTGTGAATGTTTGTCATTAAGAGAATTTATTGTGTTAATGTTGTATGCTATTGCTTCATCCTTAATTTACTCTGAGGGTAAACGAGTTCTGGCCTGTATGGCCAGAATAAACGAGGAGTCTCTTCCTGTTTCTTTTTTTCTTTATAAGCCAGCAATAAATTAAAAGATGAAAATGGAGGGCCAGATGTTGTTGTGGTGGTTAAGGTGCTGACTCACACATGGCTGACTACACTGTTCAAATCCTGGACCCACTGGCTTGGAAAACACATTGGATGTGTGCACATACATGTTCAAAATCCCAAGAGGAGAATGAAAAAGAAGAGATTGTAGCATGGTCATCCCCCTTGGGGAAGTGATGACTCTCTTTGTCTGTTTCTCTCTGGTTATCTCTGCTGAGTGCATGCACCTTATAATAAAAAGACAAAAGAAAAGAAAAGAAAAATGGAAAGAGAAAAATAAGACATGAGAAAGAAAGCTTGTCTTTTTCTAGAGTCATACTTGTAGTCTAAGTGGATATGGTCCGTAATCTGGGGAAGTGCATAGAAAAACTGAGTACTTAAACTTAAGTCAGCCTTATTAACTGAAAAATGAGGACTATGCTGCCAAAACTCCCTTTGTCTTTGAGGTCAAGATGATTGAAACACAGCAACATACAGAAAAAAAAAAAAAAAGAAAGAAAAAAAAAGAGAGAAAGAAAAAAGATGACATGACATTTAGGAAAAATAAATAATTCTATATTAGATTTTAAAACAAAACAAAAAACAAAAATGGTATTATATTTTCAAGGATATAGCCTTTAGGGATCTGAACTAGAGCAAGGTTTTATTTCTAGGGTTGCAACCTAATAGTGGTTAATTCAACTTGTAGGTTAAATCTGATGAACTCAAGGGTGAATATGAGAATTTTGTGAGTGGGTGGTTATTTCTTGATGAGTGGAATAGATTTCAAACCTCTAAAATATTTTGCATGTCCTCCTGCAATTTCTTCTTAGTATTTGTGAACATGAGATACTGATCAGTAGAAATTAAGGGCATATTTTTATCATCATTATGATAAAATGAAATACAATTCCTGCTTCCCGTGTTTTATACAATGCACGGAAAACTTCACATGTAATGAAATCGTATACTCCCATTCCAGGTCTTGGAGTAGGTAAATGAGTGCTTCTTAAAGTTAAAGGTAGGACTAGTCACTAGAAAATAACAATCACATTCTGATTTAGTACGTTGGAGATAGGATTCTGAATTTCTAACAAACTCTGAGATGCTACTGTTGTTGTTGGTTCAAAAATCACACTTGAAACAGCAATGCACTCTATGAAAAAGAGGTGCCGCCTTTTGTTAAATAATCCCCTAATATGCATAGTTAGAAGTTTTTAAGTATTTTGGGGGGAGAAATTTGAAAGGTTTAAAGTCCTTAAGTTAGAAGAGTGATACTAGATACAATAATGCATTTTATTTTTATTTGTATTAATATGACCATGGTACATCAGAGAAGGAAAATCATAAAGACTTCAAGTATACATATGAATAAAATTTATTTTCATAGTTAAGATATGCAATTATTTTGAATCATTTAAATTAGTCTTGGCAGTCTTCCTGTCAGACAGCAGTTTATTTGAGAGTACATAGCAGAGTTCCTGTTATTTTTTGGCATTCAATAAATATCTGCTAAATGAGTGAATAAGTGAGAAATAGACTTAGAAGTTTTACACTTCATGGCAATTATATATCATAAGAAATCATTCTCATAAAGTTCTATAACTAATAAATTCATACTGGGGAGGAAAAAGCAGATTAACCCTATTTATCTCTACCCAGAACCCATTTTACATACATTTGCATGCATTTATAGATTTTAACACATCCCACGCTAGGATTTAATCAAAGATACTATGTCCTGTTCTGTCTCCAGTATTGCTTTAAAAGTCACTATGTAAATGGAAAATTATCTTTTGATGATAACATGTATGATAATATTTTTGACTAGACTGATATTCAGTGTATTCATGCTGGGAAAATTCATCTTGCATGCTGTAATGATACACAGAGATTGAAAGTATAAAAATATTTTAAAAGTTCAAAAAATTACCATATTTCACTGTGAAAACATTATTTTGTAAAAAGCTGATAAAACTTTATGACTAGAGCAAGCTGCTTTGACTTTTTTAAAGTGGAAAAATAAATAAATAAATAAACTGGGGACCAGCCAGTGGCAGGTTAAAATGGCTGAATCTCACATGGTTGACAGCATGGTTTTAGTCCTGGACCTGGTGGCTTGAGAAACATTCCAGGTACTTGCCTGTGGGCCCAAAATCCTGAGAGGAGAATGGAGGAGAAGGAATTGAAGGGTGACCCTCTCTCCAGGGGAGTGCTTTCTCACTTTCTCTCTCTCTGTGTCAAGCATGTATGACCTGTAGGAAATTAAAAAGAAAATAAATGAAGCGAAACAAAATGAAAACCTGGAAAAAAAGGAAACTGTGATAAGGAGTAACAGAGAGACATGAAAGAGAGATTAGGAGGCCAGTGTGTGTCAGCTTCGGACTACGGGTAATACAATGGGAGCAAAAGTGTAAAGGAGAGAGATTACACATTATGAGAATAAATTATTCAAGGCAAGAAGTTGAATTGAATTCCTCAATTTAAATTTAAGTGCTAAATTATGCTTACTTTAAAATATTTCCTAGGGTAGCCCTAAATTTTTTCTTCTTTAAAAAGCAAAACTTAAAAAAAAGAAAAGAAACAAAAAATATGTTATGTCTGCCCATCACAAAACAGCTACAGCCAAGATGCCAGTCTTTCTCACGTCCACTTTGCAGGCCCATGGTATGCTCTATTTTCTCTCACGTGAAGTAATTTCTCTTGCCCTCTAGATCCCAGAGATTACTTCTTATTTTCTCTCCATGCTAAAACTCCTTGATCACTGTGTGTTGGTTGATTTGAATTCTAATGCGCACTGCAAAGGAATAACATCAGTAAAATGTGTGCATTAATAAGATATGTGTTAAAGAACACCTGGCTGCTAATGAACTAGACAGCTCAGATTCTGTCCTCAGTTTTTCCAGCCTTTCTGTGTGACCGCGAGGCAGTTACTTAACGTTCCTTAGACTGGCAGTGGGCGAACCCCATCAACCTCTCTAACTTTGGGCCTCTAAATTTTAGCCCCATGAAGCATTTTTTGATGAAGTCATCCCATGTAAAGGAACCAAATAATTTTAGTATAGAATGTGTAAAACAGATATTTGTCATCTCTAATTTCTGTTAATATTTACAGATCTCTTAAATATTATGTCAATATGTACTCTATCTAATCGAAGCCATAATTCTCATGAGATAATGTCCTTAGAAACTGAACATTTTGGGGACCAGCAAATGGCATAATAGTTACGTCGCTGGGATCCCACATAGTTTACCCTGGTTTGAGCCCCAGGTCTAGCAGCTTTAAACTCATACTGGGGGTGCATGTGTGTGTGCCCAAGATCCTGAGAGGAGCATGGAGGAGAAAGGATTGTGGTGACCCCGCGCCAAGGATGATTTATTCTTTTATTCTGTCTGTCTTCCAGAGAGCACATGCTCTTAATAGCAAAAAAATCTTAAAAAATATAAAAGAAAAGAAAAACAAAGGAAAAAAAGAAAGAAAAGAAACTGGAAATTTCTAATAAAATGGAAACTAACTCTGGGACCAGCAGATGGCATAATGGTTAAAATGGTTGGATTCCCATGTAGTCAAATGCAGTTTGAGTCTGAGATCTGGTGGCTTAAAACTCATGCCTGGTGTGTGTGTGTGTGTGTGTGTGTGTGTGTGTGTGTATTTATGCCTAAAGTCCTGAGAGGAGATTGGAGGAGGAGGGATTGTGGTGTGGCCATTCCACCCAGGGATTGATTTTTTGCTAGATGACAGAAAGTGCCGAAAATGCTCTACCTTAACACACTGTACAACGCAACAATTGGAAAAAATAAAAAAAAAAAAAAAAAAAAAAAGGAGAGAACTAACTCTGTATCACATCTTAACATAAGTCACTTAAAAAAAAATCATGGGGACTAGCATATGGTGTAGTGGTTACATTGCTAGACTCCTACATGACTGACAATGGTTTAAATCCCAGACCCAGTGACTTGAAACTCATGATGGGCATGTGTGTGGGTGCCCAATATCCTGGGAGGGGAATGTAAGAGAAGGGATTGTGGTGTGGCCATCCCTCCTGGGAGGGTGATTTCTCACTTTTCCTCTCACTGTCTCTGTACCTTTCTCCAGTGAGTACACTTGCCCTAAGGCAAAAACTTCTAAAAAAAAAAAAAAGAATGAAATGATGTGTATGGTGTATTTTATTAAATTCTTGAGTATTTATGTAGATATTAAGTTGAAGGTAGATTTTATTGTACATGGGTAAATTCATTTGTTATCGTGCTGGTGCTAAACAGAAATATCGAACAGTGTGATTTATAAAGAATAGAGGTCTATTTGTTTCACAATTCCAGTGGGGCCAGCTTCATAACATGGTAGATAGAAGCAGAGAGAAAGGCAGTTATGTTCAAAAAGAAATGAAGAGAGACAGAAACACACTTTCCCACTTCCTCCATCCTTCCCACTCTCCCAGCCATTTGGCTTGCATCTTTCCATTAGGCCCCGTCTCTTAAAGGTCTTACCCCTCCTAAGGCAATTACAAGAGGGCCTGGATTTCAAAACGTGAACTTCTGGGAAACAAACCATTATCCAAATCATAGTAATGAATGTGAACATTTTCCACAGTGGAAATATCTTGGAAATACATTTTAAAAGTCTATGAGAAATTAATTCAATATGCATACATGTGGGGTCTTCAAAAAGTTTTTGGAAAATGTGTATCATGAGAAACCTATGCATACATTTCAAACAAGTTTTTGCACTAAAATAAACTTTCAATTAATTAATTAATTAATATATTTTTCTTTATTCATGACAGAGCATGTGCATACACATGTGAGCGTGAGAGAGAGAGTGAGAGAGGGAAAGAAAGAGAGAGTCTTTCTTTCATGGGTCTGGTCTCCCTACGATCCCCTCCCTTCGGGCCTCTGTCCTCTGGCTCGTGGCCACCGGCACACATGCCAGTGTGTGTTTCAGGCTAACACGGCCAGGGATTCAAACAGCAGTGACTGTTTGAGATCTGGGTTCTCTTGAGTAGCTTATTACCACAGTGCCACGAACACGCCTGAACTTTTAGTTTAGTTCCACCTTTCAACAAACTTTTTGAAGTCCCCTCATATTTATTTGATGTTCGTTTTAGTACAAACACCTAAGCCAGTAAGAGAACCCAAACTCAAAATATCTATTACACTATTTTCAACCTTTGGCCATAAATTTCTTGAATGAGACTGAATTCTACTTCGCTTGTACATTGTAGAGAGATGGTTACACGTGAAAGAATATTACAGATTTTTATTTGTGTGCAATGATAAAGGCACAGAGGTAGTCGCCTGGGTCCCAAAACCAACAGATCAGCCTCATTCGTGAGGTATCTTTAGGGGTGAAAGGAGAAAAACATGAGGATCTTTTCTGAACCTCACATAGAAAATATTTGGTTACCTTCATTTCAAAGAAAAATTTGATTCTGCGTTTCAATAATTGTATTTCTTTTTTGTTTATATATATAAACATTATATATATAATATATATATATAATATAATATACATTATATATATATATATTTGCTTCCAACATTTCTGAAATTGGAATATTTCTAGAATATGTGTGTGCTTTAAATCAGTTAAATATAAACAAAAGTTTGAAGAAAACTTGTTTTAACCAGATGTCAATTACGAATATAATGACGGGCTGGCTCTGTGGCCAAGTGGCTAAGGGAGCTGAACCCCACTTGGTTGACGGTACCAGTTTGAGTTCCACACTTGGTGGCTTGAGAAACATGCTGGGCACATGTGTGTGCATGTCCAAAACCCTGAAAGGAGAGAGAGACAGAGGAAAAGAGATTATGGTGTGACCACTCCCCACAGAGGATACTTTCTCCCCTCTATCTCCTTTTGTCTCTGTCTGTCTCTTAGTAGTACACATGCCCTCTAGCAAAAAAAAAAAATATATATATATATACACACACACATGTATACATACACATATGTAAATATTTACATATATGTGTGTGTATATGCATAAATATGTATTTATTTATTTGGCCTATAAAAGTAAAACAAATATTGTCCAATTTCAAGTAGCTTTATCAGTATCCTGTCTTTGCCACTTAGAAAAAGTAGCTCTATAAACTCTGAAGAAACTATCCAAGGATCTCAAGTACTATGAGATAGAAGAGAAGTAAACTCACTAAAATTGCCTGAGTTTTCATATATCTGAAGAAAACACTAAAAAGACATTATTTTAGTGATCTATTGGGGATAATTGTCACTACTTGTTCAATAAAAAAATTTCACATTTTGGAAATAGAGATTATAAAAGATTATCATAGCATCATGTCGATTAAATGAGTAATTTAACTTAATAAAACCAAATAACAGAATTATTTAATGTAAAGATTATAAAGGGCTCTCAGAAATGAATTTCAAGATATTTTTGCACCAAAATAAACTTGTACTTTAATTGCACTTTCCATGAACTTTTTAAGGCACCTGGTTTTAATCTAATTTGTAGATATCTCTTAGAAATCAAATTAATCTGAGACAATATTAAATAAATATATATCATGAGTAATTTTATGTTTTTATATATGAATCCAAAAACTATGAGCATATATAAAAATGTATGCATTTATGTAAGGAATTTCTACAAAAATTAACAAAGGACATTGATTAAATAATAGAACATTTGTCATTAGTTTGTCAAAGGCTAATTCTAACACGTGAAGCAAATGAAATCCTACTGAAAAATAGATGTTTCTGGGAACCAGCAGTTAGAGTAATGGCTATGTCGCTGGACTCCCACGTAGTCGACCGCGGTTCGCGTCTCGGACCCGGTGGCTTAAATCTCACGCCGGG